>NC_057804.1:379542071-379547515 GCF_018294505.1 Triticum aestivum | reverse complement strand
CGCTGGGCGCATAGCTCCATAATTCTCCCACCATAGACTGGCGGGGCCTTCAAGATGATATGCGGCAAAGGTGACCTTGTCAGCCTCCGCTACCAGCGCGGAACGCAGCTTGTGAGAAATACTGCGAAGCCAGTCATCAGCGTCGAGAGGCTCGACGGAGTGGTGGAACGTGGGTGGATGCAATTTGATAAAATCACTAAGTGACACCACGTTAGCCCTCTGATGGTGTGCTGTATTCTGTTCAATACGCTCCAACAAACGGTTTGTCTCCCGCTTGTTTCTCTCAGCTTCCATCATCACCTCGGCTAGTGAAGGAGGATGAGGCAGATTTTCATTCCTGGCTTCACTGCCTTCGGCCTGCTCTTGAGAAGCAGGGTTGGCGCGCGTGTTGACCATCCTAGGTAAACAAGACAAAGATTTAGTCAGAATGATAAAATTCCGACATAGGAATACATAATGTGAGGAATAACTCGGAATGCAAGATGATCATCCGTATGACATGGTAGATACAGAAACTGCTTCTTTTATTCCATCGTCATACACACCATACAAGGTTTAGTACAAGACCAAACGAAGTACTATTACGGTGAAAAGGGATTACATCTCATCGGAGGCATTCCAAACTCCTATACATTATTTTTCTACAACTCCGGAAAGAGTACAAACTAGGTCATATCCCACGAGTCACGCGGAACGATAGATGACACAGCTAGTGCAAACTAGGGATACTACCCCTAACTCAGACCGATCCGTAGTAGTCCTCATAAAAGTCACCTCCATAGCCTGGAAGCTCAACATGTTCATCCGGAAACAGATGATCTCGCGGAGCTTGTGGACCATAGGGGCTAGGATGAGGCCTTGGACCAACAAACGGTGGCCTGCGGGGACCGCGAGGTGGGGTGATGCCTCCTACATCACGCCAAACCATCACGTCAGGCAGAGCAGATCTCACAGGATAGAGATCGCGCATATCTGAGAATCCAGCTTGCACCGCCGGTGCGAACCGAGTCAAAGTGGCCCAGTGGTCAGCACGGGTATTGAAGAGCTCTAACCTTAAGGCCCGATTTTCACGATCCTTAACCTCGAGCATCTCAGCAGTGGTGCGAGTTCGTGAATCCTCCTGAGTGGAATCAGCATAAATAGCTTGGAGATATCCTTGTGCTCCCGGAAGTGATCCTGGCATATACCGGAAATCAGAGTCCCGAAATAAACCAGATCTGACTCGCATAATGGTCATCATGGAGTAGGCGGCATCCTGCACAGCCATCTCAATAGTAACCCCGAGTCCATAGGAGCAGTGAAGAGGCTCAGTGGATCCAGGATAAGATGGAAATATCCTGACAGTGCAGAGATACTGGCTTTGATTGAAGTCCCGGAATTGCTCTTCGACCGTGTACTCAGGATACCAGCGGTATCCAGCCTCAGTCATTACCCTGACCAACTTAGCAGTATGGCCGGGTACATCTAGGCATCGAGTCAGGCGAACCACTTGATTGAGGTCGCGAGTGGCCATCTGAAAGCATAATCATAATGCAAAGGCATTAGAATTTCTAGCAAAATTTCGACAGCATAACAGCTGTAAATGCTCAAAAAGGATTTTGAGACATTTGACAAAGGATTTCGTACACACTCAACATCATCATATCAAAGTTCTGAAACCATGTTGGCAACACAATGTGGTAGTAGAACTGAACTAGGCTTGTAACCATCAAACTTATAAGGTACTACTGATTAGTAACACGTGATCCTGATAGAGAGAACAGATCCTAATTCCTTAACCCCCGGTGGAAGAATGGACTGACTCAGATCAGAAAGTCATAAGGTATAAGGAGTAAAAAGAGCCTTACGTTCCAACCCACAAACAATTCCCCTACATATAACTAAAGAATTTCTAGACTCAACATCGACCAGTTTGGCTTGGAGAACCTACAGGCAGTCCGGCTCTGATGCCAACGCTGTCAGGACCCCGACTCGATGTCACATCGATCTAGCTGGTAACACCTCATATCACTTTGCGGCCTCACGCACGGTATCCCCACGGGTGTCGTCTTACCTTTTCCCGGGACCGTTTGCGCCTTTTGGCTCACGTATATGATAGTGTCGCTAGCATCCATATGATAAAGAGCCCGGGCTAACATGACTAGTCGTAAACCCAAAGTGGCACAGACTTACAGGGACAGGCATCCATGACCCAGCTTCGAACGTGTCGGTCATCAGCAAGTGGGTCCGGGCTGTAGCACTGGGCTAGCAGGACTCCGGTAAACCGGGCTGTAGCGGGCTAACAGGACTCCGGTACTCAAAGCGTGACATTTCCCCGAAGGGACAGACACAGTAACGAAGAAGGACACATGCCGGCCAGCCTAAGTGTTCCAGAGCAGTAGCAAGCTACCATGGCTCAGCGGTAACACTAGGAGACATTTCCCGGTAAGAGAGGCTACTAAAGATAAACAACTAGATAGTCAGATCCCACACATACCAAGCATTTCAATCATACACACAATATGCTCGATATGTGCAAATACAACGAAGCATCACAACATGACTCTATGACACAAGTACTTTATTTAAGGCTCAGGGAGCCATACATATCATACACACAGGTACGGGTCTCACGACCCAACATACAAATCATACAGTCATACAAGCCAACAGCGGAAGTACTTTGTCTGGGTACAGACAACTAGTAAAATAAAAGAGGCTTGGAAAGCCTAGCTATAGTACGTGGTCCATCACAAGCTCAGGGTCACCACCTGGGTCTTTAGCCTACTCGTTGATGTCAACGTCTACATAGAACCCATCAGAAGGGGTTGCAGCGTCTTCTGTAAAAAATGTAGATTATAGCAACATGAGTACAAAGGTACTCAGCAAGACTTACATCAGATCCTACATACATGCATAGTATCAAGAAGGGTTGGTGGAGTTATTGCAGCAAGCTAGCTTTGACTCTTGGCTAGACTATCCTACGATACTCCAACTTGAAATATTTTGTGCACACGAGTCCACTACTCACCACTTCAATACACTACCGAGGATCCACCTCCGTCTTCCTACGGAAGAGCCATCCTCGGCACTCACACTTATCTTGAGGCTTTTAGTAGTTTCCATTTACTTGTCTATGAACTGTATAGGCAACCAAGTAGTCCTTTACCGCGGACGCGGCTATTCGAATAGATCATGTTAACCCTGCAGGGGTGTACTTCTTCATACATGTTTCCACCACTTAGCGTCTGCACACGACATGTGCTCGGCAGACTTCAAGCGAAAGCCGACGTGGGTGTAGACCACGACCTACCTAAACACTTAAGCCTCTAGTCCAGGTTTATCGCCTATTCAGGTTCCATCCGCAGGGAGTCCGGCCGAGGTTTCCCATACGGCCCCGAACGATGTGAACAGGGTTCCCGAGATACCTAACGGGTATTCGGTACACCCGGCCACGTACCTACCGCATCACAGCCCACCCCTACGGTCAGCGCTGTCCACGGTCTCCAGTAGGCTACAAACACCAGAAACTACTTGCAACTCCTGCACAGAGAGCTAGGGTGAATAAGAAGTCGAGCGGGGTCATATTTCAGGGCCCAATGCATGGTAGTAGCTGTATCTTAAATCACACATACAGATCTCAGTGCTTAAGGTCGGCTTCAATGAAACAACCCACCATGTACTCCTACATGGCCTCTCATCGATACCTTTACCAAATCGTGTTCACCACACCACTCTCATTACCGACATAATCATTTCACTCTAGCCCATCACCCAGATGAACCAGACCTGACACGACTCTAAGCATAGCAGGCATAGCAAGGTAGGAACAACACATACATATGGCTCAATCAACTCCTACACATGCTAGTGGGTTTCATCTAGTTACTGTGGCAATGACATGTCATGCAGAGGAAATGGGTTCAACTACCGTAGCACACAGCAGTTTGAAACGCGTTGTCTTAATGCAGTAAAAGAGAGCAGGAGCGAGAACATGGGATTGTATCGATATGATCAAATGGTTAGTTGCTTGCCTGATGGTTCGATGCACTGATACGGTTCTTCGTTAGGGTATTCACGGTACTCCTCGGAGGCAGAACCTGCCGCAAGAACATCGATACACAAACATCACCAAACAATGTGCAACAATATGATGCATGCATGAAACATAGCAATATGAGTGTGTTGGGCTAATGCAACTAAAACCAGAAGGGTTTGAACAAATTTGAATCAAAGATTCAAATTTCAAACTCAAACATGGCCTTTTAAAGTGCTTTTCCTTGTTCTGCTTAAAACATCAATTTAACTTGTTTAATCATGCATGAAAATAGTACAGATGGATAGATTGGATTTTTCTGATCATTTTTTCATATATAATTTGTCCAATTTGGAGTTACAGAATAAAAGTTATGAATTTTTGAAGTTTTAATAATATTCTGGAATTTCCTGATTTAATTTAAATCCAGAAATATAATTATTGCGCCAGCATGACGTCAGCATGATGTCAGTGGTCAACTGCGGCTGTCTGGGGTCAAACCTGACGTGTGGGGGCCACACGTCAGTGACAGGGGGGGTTTAACAGGATTAAATTAATCCTAATTAGGGATTAGTGGCGCTGGGGCCCACTGGTCAGTGTCAGGGGGGTTAACTAACAGTGGTTAGCGCTAATCCTAATTAGCTACAGGGCTGGGCCCACCTGTCAGGGACTCAGGGGTGTCCTGCCGTGGTCAAAGTGGGTCAAACCCACCGGCGACATGACGCCGGCGAGGCCCGAGATGGCGGCGCGATACGGGATCGCGCTACAGGGCACGGGCGAGGCCGTGCTTGGGCTCGTTGGAGAGCTCTTGCTCCCGAGCGTCGAACGGGGGTGGTGGCCGTGCCTGGGGTGGTCTGTACCGTCGACGGCGAGCTCATGAGCGGCGGCCGGAGTTCGGGTGCGGTCGGAGTCGGCGTTGCAGGGTGTTTGGGGAGGCGTTGGTGCGTGCTGCGTGCTCCTAGTGAGGCGTGGAGCACGATAGTGTGCTCGGTTGGGCGCTACGGTGACCGTGGCCACGACGGCGACATCGCCGGCGGCGTCGAGCTTCGGAGCTCAAGGGGGCGGCAGCTACAGAAGGCTAGGGACGACGGGGCAAGGGGGAATCGAATCGGTGGCTCACCGCGGAGCTGCAGGGATGGTTAGCGGGCTCGGGGACGGCCGGAGTGCAGCGAATCGTCGGCGATGACCTCCGGTGGCCGAGGAGGGGAACATCGACGTAGGCGGCGATGCAGGGCTTCCGGAGGGCCGTGGAGCGGTGGGGAGGAAGAGGGGGTCGAGGCGGAGCTCCTGAGCTAGTCGGGGGAGCGAGGGGTGGCCGGTGATGGCTGCTGTGGCGAACGGCGGCGACGGTGGTGTTCGGCCGTGAGAGAGAGAGAGGGAGCAGCACGGGAGAGAGGGGGGGATAAGGCCAGGGGATCGGGGCGGCACC
>NC_057804.1:379531295-379541691 GCF_018294505.1 Triticum aestivum | reverse complement strand
CGACGGCGGTGGTGGGCTGGGCTGGCTTGCTGGGCCGGCCAGTTGGCTGGGCCGCACAGGGAGGAGCCCAGGTAAGCTCCTCCTGTTATTTATTTTTCTATTTTCTAATTTCTGACATTTGTTTTGATTTAAATAATATATTAAATCATTTATTTAACTTATGCCAATTTTTGCAGGAGCTAGATATATTATTCCAGAGCTCCTTTATAATTGGCATAATATTTGGACATATATTAATATATATAATTAATATATTTCCAATGCAAATATTTATGCATTAATTCCAAATGCCCAAAATAAATACCTATGAGCTCTTGAAAATATTGGTTTGATTTTTATCTCTGTCCAATATTTTGAGAGCGCAACATGAGCATTTTCTTGGACCCTTTTGGAGAAATTTTTATTTGGGTCATTTTCAAAATGATTCTGAGGGTTTCACAGATCCCCATTTTCAAGTTTCTGATGAAAAAGTAAACATGATGCAACACTCTAATGCATGACTAGCTAGGGTGTGACAATGGGTGAAGTGTGTGCAGAACTAGTGCACTGTAAAAGTAGCAGATAGCAGGTGGCTGAAAAATAAATGATAGGAGACGTATGATAGCTCTATAACATTTCATGGCGAACAAAATTAGATTCTACTTCGTATGATTTTCTAATATATGAGCACAGGGGTGGATGGGAAATGCAGGTACTCCTCTAGCACACCAACACATGTGGTCCTATCAAAATAACAGTCGATTAAAAATAAATAGGTCAGTCGATTTTTCTATGAATTGTCCGATCTACATGGAATGAAGATATGGCCTTCGTCTACCTCCCGCTAGTGACTGTTGACGATCTTTCTCAAACCACCAGCGACCACCGGCCTAGACCCCTGCCTCCGTCGTCCCGCCCTCCCCTTGACCTCACACCACCGCCGTGCTTGGCAGTGCCCCCCTGCCATCCCTTTAAGCCTGGCCGACCTTCAGATCGGGCGCCAGCAGCTCCTAGGCCCCACACACCCCTATGATAAACACCGAGGCGCTGCTTCCCCGACGTAATAGGCGGACTAGCGCCTGTTACGCCGGGGAATGCTTCCTTTAATTGGGAATCAACTGACCAAGAATTGAAATCCAGGGGGGCGACGGACCTCTAGCTAAGGTGAAATAGTATATGAGGAGAAACCTTGTGCACCGCGAGTTACTAGGAACATCTAATATCAGGAAGAATGTGTAGGAAGAAGCGTTCAACTAGTGTCTTCTCTCGAATCAATACCGTGCAAGCAGACACGTCAGATTTGCACGAATAAGGGAAGAGGAGTACCATTTTTGGTTGCCAGTGTTGTGTCCTCCTGATGTCACGGTGATATTCGTCTTTTGACCGGGGGAAACAATGTTTTGGAGGAGGATGGAGCCTTGGACGAACCCATGGCCAAATTGTTGATTGTGATGCGGTGGCCTTTTGTCGGTGGAGGGGAAGCATATCCGAGGCGGCGAAGGACGGCGTAGCGGGAACATCTCCAGTGCGGTGGACGGTGGCAATGTTGGAGTGGCAGCGGTGAGGCATAGGAAAACATGTTTGAACTGGCTCGGGTACGCGCACGTCGACCTCCTGGAGGTAGCTCGGCCTCAGCTTCAACTACTAGCCATGGAGGGTGCGGTTGCGGTGGACGACGACGTCGGGGTATCGGCTCCAACATGATGGAGGAGGGCGGTGGTTGATGGGTTGGATGGGTGGCATACGGAGGACACCAAGGATTCGCAGCTGGTGGAGAGGTAGTTTTGGCGCCCACGGAGTCCAAGTGGGGAATCAGACGGGGGGGCGGAGCTAAGGGGAACCATGTTTCGGTCTGGGGCATGCTTGTTTTTTTTGAACAGATGGGATGCGCTTATTTGAAATTTGGGGAAAGTACAAACTTTGCCCCCCTCTTAAATTTCGGACCTACTGGGGGTCGGGGGTAGGACGGTAATCCCATCTGTTCCAAATAGTGGGCGGGAGTGATTTCGGCCGAGCGCATATGTGCTTAGGCCGCCATGGTGTATGAATATTTTTTGGAGGCGATTGCGTGGCATCTAGATGAAGCTACAAACCTACCCTGGTTTAGACCTTTGGACGTCGGGCTGGTAGGTTTCACGGGTCGGAGTTAGAAAAGTAATTTCCTTCTACCAAAAATTAGTCTCACTCAGTTTCGGGCGAGTAGATGCTCTTATGGCGCTTCGTTCGAAATTTTGAAACAGAAGCATTCACTTTTAGAGTACTCTTGAACTTTCACGATTGACCTAAATAGACAACGTTAAATTTGACCTTGTATGTTTGAAAACCTCATTAAATTATGCACTTCTTTTTGAAATTTTGACACTTAAAAATCCTATAACTACGATTATTTTGGAATGGAGGAGATAAATTTGAATATATTTTGTACACAACTATATATGCTATTATGTACAAAAGCAGAGCAAAGATTGGTGCCCCATAATTTAGGTATGATTTACAAATGCCATGATATCGAATTCAAATAATTGAATGGACTTGATGTTGAATTTGAATTTTTTTTGACCAAAGAACAGTAGGGTAAACCCTTTATTGTGTGTCATTTTCATTTATTATGAGCATATCCAGAATACATAATTTAGTGGTTGTTGGGGAAACAACCAAGTAGGTGCAAACTAGGGGGAGGAGACTAGTCTAATTATTGAAAAATTATATATTGTCTATCCATGAGGACATGCCCTCTTTTAAAGTGGGCTTAGCTCTCAACATGGTCATTTTGAAATATCTGACAAAATCATTTTTGCAATCATTTATTGAGCAAGGTATCCCTTCAAAAATCATCCCATTCCTTTGGTTCCATATGCTCCAGCATCCAAGAATCATGACTTCCATGAAATGTTCAAGTTTATATCTGTGCTTAGCATCAATAATCATATTGTTGATCTCCATATCTGAATTCCATTCAAAACCAATGTTCCACCAGAAACCTTGACTAAATGGACAGGTGAATAAAAGATGAGTCATGTCTTCATAGTCTTCACTGTTGCATAGGACACATATAGTGGAGTCAAGGTGCATGTTTTTCCTGATCAAAAGGTCGCATGTATTAATTCTGTCATTTAGCATGAGCCAACAGAAAAATTTGTGTCTTGGTAGACAACAAGTTTTCCAGATCCATTTAAAGGTGGCATTTGCATCATCACCTTTCATAAGATGACCATAGATCTTCCTTGTAATGTTCTTATTATTACCCCAGTTGAAAGACCACTTGTCCTTATCCTCAGAGTTTCTGATATTGTAAAGTTCTCTTGATAGTAAGTGAAATTGCTGGTGGGCTTGTATGGAAAGAGGAAGCTGAAACAAGCTGTAAAGATTCTCAAGTTCCTTGGCTTCTTTGATTGATATGCTTTCCTTTTGGGTAAAAGAGTGAAGCTCAGGGTATTTAATTTTTCTAATATCTCCATTCCATATGTCATTCCATAACAGATTAGTGCAACCAGATTTGATGTCACAAGTAACCATATCTCTGAAAAGGTCATACATTTTCATGCAATCTTTCCACCAAAAGGATCCTTTGCTTCTGTTGAAATGAGGGACATCATTGTTATGGTAGTGAGCTTCCCATATTAATTTAACCCATGGGATATCAACTTTATTATAGAACTTGAATAAGTGCTTAATGAGAAGGGCTTTATTTTGCTCCCTAAGATTCAATACCCCAAGGCCTCCTTGCTGCTTGGGTTTGCATATCATCTCCCAGCTGGCCAGACATTTGCCACCTTTATTGATTTCATTTCCATACCAGAGGAAATTTCTGCTTGATTTGTCCACATGGTCCAGAATGGTAACATGTACCTTAAGGGAGCACATGGCAAATATAGGCACGGAAGCAACAACAGAATTGACATAAGTGAGCCTCCCAGAATGGTTCATAAAGCTGGCAACCCCTGAAAATCTTTTATCAATCTTAGTAATAACTGGGATGAGGTCATGAACAGAGGGTTTGGTGGTGCCCATAGGAAGTCCAAGATAGGTGAAAGATAGGCTTTCAACTTTACAACCAAATGAATTTGCAAGGTTTTGGACAGATTGTTGATCCATATTAATTGGGATCATGGAAGATTTGCTGTAATTAACAAAAAGTCCAGTGGACATACTGAATAGATTAAGCAGGTATTTGAGATGGCAGAGTTGCTCTTCAATAGCAGGCATGATCAATAGAGTATCATCAGCATATTGAATAATAGGATAGTCAAGCCCATAAGCCTGGTTTGTGGGGAGAGTGAGTTCACCATTTGCCCAAGCAGCATTGATAATAGACTGAAGAAGATCAGCAACAATTATATATAGAAGGGGAGAGTGATGATCTCCTTGTCTGACTCCTCTTTTGCAAGTAATTTTTTTTCCAGCAACACCATTTAACAGAACAGATGTTGATGCAGAATTGAGAATGTTGGTAACCTACTGAATCCATCTAGGACCAAAACCCTTAGCTTTCAACATGGCAATAATTGCATTGTATTCAATCTTGTCAAAGGCTTTCTCAAAATCAAGTTTGAGAATGATGATAGAATTTCTTGACTGATGACATAGACGTATGTATTCAAAAGCAAATCCCAAGCAGCCCTAGATATTTCTCCCTTTTATGAAGCCATATTGGTTCTGATGAATGACAGAAGTAATGATTTTCTGAGCTCTATTGGCCATGAGTTTTGTAATGATTTTGAGAGGGAGGCTGACCAGAGATATGGGCCTGAAGTCATTCATGCCAATAGGGTTTGCAATCTTTGGGATTAGAGTGATGAAAGCAGTATTAATACTCTGAATATCAATGTTCCCTTCAAAAAAGTCCCAGATCATGGTGTAAATATCTTGTTTGATGATATTCCAACATTTCTTCAGAAATAGCCCATTAAAACCATCAGGTGTGCTCTGTCAGAGTGGATGTCTTCAATAACTTGGTCAATTTCATCCATGGAAAAGGGGGCCTCAAGCTCAGATAGATTTTTAGGCTGAATAATTTCGTCAAGATTGAATAGCATAGGTGGGTTGATAGCTTTTCCCAGTCTATCTTTGTATGATTTCCAGATAATGGCAGCCTTATGGTCATGATTTTGGAAAGAGGTCCCATCATCATCTTGGATTGATGTTATGAAATTTTTTCTGTAGCTCTGGGTAGCCATGGCATGAAAGAATTCAGTATTTTCATCATCAAGCTTTATACTTCTCATTTTAAACCTGGATTTCCAATATATCCTTTTTACCTCTAAAAGTTTGGATATGTGGTTCTGGATAATATTCCTGAAGTTTGCTTCAATAGTGCTCAGGTTTCTTTGATCCTCAATGCCATCAATCATAGCTAGAACATAGTTGCATGCAGATATATTGGTATTAAGCTTTGACAGGTTTTTGCTCCATTTTTTTAAACCCATTCTGAGACATTTGAACCTGGCAGCAGTATCCTTGGCGGAGTTTGTCAGTTGCTGATTACTGTTCCAACATTGAATAACAGTTTCATAGAATCCATCAAATTCAAACCAATAATTTTCACATCTGAATATAGAGGATTTTGGAATATCACTGCCAATCTGAATGTGAATAGGAATATGATCTGAAGTAACTCTAGCAAGTGGGTGAGCCAATGTATTTGGGAAAGTCAGGGTCCAGTTGGCAGAAGTAAAAATCCAATCAAGTTTTTTCAGAAGTGGAGAGTCTTGCATGTTGGACCAGGTGAAATTTCTACCCTTGATAGGTATTTCCACAAGATCTTGTTGTAGGATCAGGCTGTTAAACATAAGCATATTGTTTGTGTCTCCTCCTGTCCTGTGGACCCCTTGTTAGGTTGAAATCTCCCATTAGAATCCAATGATCCATCTGAGAAGCATCAATATTTCTTAGCCAATCAAAAAATTCAGTTCTGTCATGATTATGGCAGGGTCCATAAATATTGCTGATGTAAAAAATGTTGCCAGATAGATTGCATGATAGCTTCACAGTGATTTGGTATGTATTTTGGCTGATAACAGACCCTGAGAAAAGACTGCCATTCCACATGGTAATAATACCTCCAGATAGCCCAACAGAGGCAGTATATGCAAATTAGTTGAATCTTCTTGGTGAAAAATTTCTGAGGTAAGCTTGGTCAAAAAAATCTCTCTTAGTTTCTTGCAAACAAATAATGCCACAATTGCTTTCTTCAATTTTTGCTCTAATATCATCCCATCTAGTCTGGGAATTAATCCCTCTGACATTCCAATTTAGAATATTCCAGTTTCTACTCATTAATCAAAGTAGTGTGTAGTGGATTGTCTTGGATAGACATAATCAGATCCATAGAGATAATGTAATAATCAAAGGAGATGGAGAAATATGAAAGCCATTTATTCTGATCAATCTTAATGCTAATAAGAAGCAGGTACAAACTCCACTGACCATTCAGACCACTTGAAATATAGGATAAATAGTGCATGATGTTCCACTCAAAATAAAATATTATGGAGTCTAGCTCCTTACAACCCAAGTTCATGATAAAAATAGATAATAAATCCCAAAAGTAGATAAAGTAAACACACTGTCTGACTCCATATTTGGTCTTGTAGAAACAAGACCCTATAAAGCATCTAGGTTCTTTATTCATGGTCCACCTTGGCCATCAACTTCTCTTCAGAAACCTCCTCAGGAGGAATCATACACTGCTTTGTGGCCAGCGCTTGGATAGTTCCAAGTGGCAGTTCAGGTGGAGGGGGAGCAGTTGGGTCTCTGACTTCATGTTCAAATTTAGAGTTGAGATTCTTCTGGCAGTTGCTGATGCTTTTGGCCTTGTTTGCAGCGGCTTCGTTCTTGAATCCCACACTCAGACCAGCAAGGCGGCGGCTGCGACGTAGATCATTGACATCAAGTGGAGCATGTGCCTTCTTCCTTTTATTGACCACATGGTTGTGTGGAAAAGCAGGTGGAGCAGCTGGATCATCAGATGGAGAGCTTGGGTTGCTGGCCATGAAATCTAGCATGGCAGGTGACAGGTCTGGTTCATGAATTGATGACTGAGTAGCAGTAGTAGAATCAAAAAAATCCAGCTCTTTAGATATCATGACAGTGGAGTTCATAGGTTCAGGTGGGGCTTCAGTAATGATAGTCAGTAGGCATTTTTTCATAGTACCATGGGCATCATCAACGTTAATCAATTGCACGCGGGTACCGACCACAGCAGCATCATCGAGCTTCTCAAGAACTCCAGGGGTAGAGGTGATGATTTTTGACATCATGTCATGCAGCGCAAGAAATGCATCAGCAGCTTCAACTCCAGGCTGAACAGGTTGATCCTGGTGAGCATTCACAGGGTCTTGGGGTGGGGTCTGCACCATAGGAATGTCAGCTAGATCATCTTCAGGGGCATGGTGGGCAGCAGGTGCAGCATGTGGGTGTTCATTGTGAATAAAGTCAGCATCGTTCCATACACCCCCAAAAGGAGCATGAGGCATGGGATGCAGGGTACCGTCAGGGGGGATTGGATCTTCATCGCCACCCATAGCACCAAGTAGTTTGGTTGACAAAATATACACTGCACTAGTCCAAGATTGCCCATGGCCATAATCATCAAGGCTTTCACATATGACATGACTGACAGGAATTTCCAAAAGATCTGGCACTCTAATCTTGACCAAAATACGTGCTCTATTGTATAGATCTCTATTCCAAACTAAAAACTTGGCAAATCCACTGACAGATTCACGGACTTTATCAGGTCTCCATGCCTCAAGAGGGTAATTAACCATCATTATCCAAACATCATGTGAGAAGGTGCAGTCTCGATAGTTAATACCTCGGTCATGACGGATAACACGCAGCGTCGAGTCACCTATGAAGTAGGGACTGTTGGCGATTGCAGTGTCGATGTCGCAAGCGTGTTAGAAACGGACGAGGGCGGCACCCATGCCGCACCTGGAAACTTCAGCAATGCGGAAGCCACGCTCATGGTCAAGATAGTGATGAATGAGCATGGCGTCCGTGTCGAACTGGTTGGGTTCCGGAGGGGGGCGAGGGAGATGATGGCCCAATCCCCCGATTGAACCAGAGCTTCTCCGCCAAGGTAATGGTAGGATCGACGATGGCGGTTTCCTTGGGCATCCATGATGGCAACGCCCGGGGGGAGGAGGGGGAGTGGGTCGCATGGGTAGGTGGCCATGTTGGCAGAGGAAGTTGGGGCGACAAAGGAGAAACTCGACGGAGCAGAGCACAGGTGTAATGGCGAGCAGGGGGTTTGGCAGGTTGGGCGGTCGAATAGAGGGGGAGGGGTGGGGTTTTGGGGAGACGAGTCGTCATGAGGGTTATCGGGTATGGGTGTGGGAGGGCGAGGGGGAGTTTGGTGGGATTTTACCCGATAGACAGGGGTTTTGTTTTTATATAAGAAACAGAAACGGGATATATGCCCGTAACGAAAACAAGATCGGCATCTAAAATGATTTTTGCATTCGTTACGTAGGTGACCACGGGATAAGCATTTACCACAGAAAGATAAATGAAGAGTTTGTTGATGGCCATGTGGGCCAAGAACCTGGTGGTGGGCTTGATCGGGTTGGGGGTTGGTGGCGGAGATGGGTTGGGCTCCAGGCAGAAGTGGTGTGGTGGTGGGCCGAGGAGCATCAGGAGGCCTCTGGGTAGGGTCTTCGGGGATAGAAATTTGAACAGAGATATTCCCGCTCGCCGTTGGTACGTGATCCGATGATGATGGGGAACGGTTGACGGCCGCCAGAGTGGGTGGACGCCGGGCGCCGATCGGAACGGAATTTGCACCGGTGAGATGTTCAGGAGGAGATCTAGAGACCGTAGTCCATTGGTGATCAAGCTCGTAATGCCAGAGATTGTATTCTCTAATCCATGAAGGACCGCCAAACTCCCATAGATGATAATGACAAGAAAAACTAGGGCACTGACAAGATCTTAAGCGATAGATCATAAATCCAACCGCCTTAGAAATCACAGAGAATTTAAAAACTTGGCCACGAATGAGCGAAACATTGAGATGGGAAGGTGACCCCCCAATGCAAGCCTCTAGGGCTAATCCAATGTGTTCAACATTGAGGTGGAAAGAAGAATGGCTAAAAGAGACCACAAGGGGGAAAGCTTGGTTGGGATCGAGGGAATGAACAGAAGTGGAGAATCTGGCTCTAACCTTGTTGGCAATTTCCACACCTGGAGAGAGATCCAGGAGAGGGGGCACCATCTTGGCCGGAGAGATTCACGAGGTTGGAGCGCCATGGATCGCCTGAGGAGTCTCCCTAGGTGTCGCCCGAGAGGTGGTGGAGGGGAGCGCCATGAATTTGAATTTTTTAAACCACCTTAAGTTGAATTCAAATGTATGCTAGTTCATAGCTAGCTATTTATAATGTTCATTGTGTAACTTTTGTATGTATAATGTGCTTTACACACACAACATGAACTATACTCATGTTTATATTCGAGTGCTAAAGTGATGCATTGTCTGGAGTTCAAAATACTAACTCTGTGGATCAATTATGTCAAATAATAACATAGACATTCTCAAATTCGATATAATATAGATGTCTGATAGATCAATGACCATTCCTTACGTGAATCGCAAATATCATGATCCCATCCTAATATTTGGATACAATTTATATTTTTAATCAATGTGTACATCGGTCTTTTACGTGTAGTTTCACTCTCCATTCGCCCCTCCTCACACACATGCTAACTTTCTCTCTCACACATATGCGCACACGGTGTATATCCATCGGTGGTCTCTCACACATGCTCACACTCTCTCTTCCGAGATGTCTTTCTCGCAGACATGCTCTTGATATAACTCGCACTCCCTCTCGTAACCATTTACGATTGTTTTCACTAACCTTTATCACAAGCACTCTTCCTCTCACAAGCATACACACGCACAATCCCCGTTGAGCCTTTCTATATACAAAGACCTGCCTACGTGTCTCCCGCACGCACGCATGATTCTAGCAGAGCATTCTGTAGGATGCCCCTTAAAGTTAGGTTGGATGAATAGTAATATCAGGGATAAGGGGTTACCTTAGTCCGAGGGCCTAGGGTTACAAATCCTAGACGACTTTGTTAGTGGACACAGAGTCCTTCACGAATCTTCTCTCTTTGTCTTGTACGACTAGTCCTCCATGGGTCTCCCTAAATGCGTCACGGGCCGACCAATGTGGCGCAGGACGGAACCGAACAAAGGGCCTCACCTCATCCCATCGGGCCTCATGCGGTGACACACCCTCTACCCCCAGGTCTCGTTATCTTCTCACACCCACACATACCAACACAGACACCACACAAAATATTTTCTCCTCGTGCCTCTATCCCCCCTTGCATATACACACTCAAGGGCATCTCTCGCTGTGACATCCTATTCCTCTCTCTCTCTCTCTAGACCTCTTTCATTTCT
>NC_057804.1:379512580-379531036 GCF_018294505.1 Triticum aestivum | reverse complement strand
ACATACACATACCTCTCTAGGCCCTGTCAAATACATCAACTACACATTCACACATGTTACATCATGTACCCCATTGATCTAAAAAGATCTCTCTTCACGTTTATTTCACATAGAACATTCCTTTTGAATAAAACCACACAGTGTGGCCAAAAAATATTTTAGAATTTCTACATATATACAACATTACAAAGTTATATGGACGAGTATGAATAATAATTTGCATTGCATGGTGCCCCCAGTGATATTTATTTTGCACTATGAATTTTTATATTTTTATACTATATATAAAGTTAGTCGTAATAAAGAGAAATGAAGAGCATCTCTCTCTCCATCGCATACACCCCTTCTACACCCCTTTCGCGTACGCACACGAACTATCTCCAGGTCCTCTAAAAGTACACCCCCAACACATTCACGCATGTTTCATCTTTATCTCGTGATTTATATAGTGACGATCATTGTATTTGAAGGGAAAGCACGATACGCACATTGGACTTTAGAATCCACTCATTATGGTCACCATTTAAGTTTTGTGGTTATTATACAGTCACGGGCTCACCGTACAACTATGTATTTGCTCAAGACATGACTAGTTGACCAGTTAAACGCTCCACGTGGCACCTCTAGTGTTGCATCACATTATCTCACTACCACTGGGCCCACCTGTCAGCGTGTATAAGAATGAAAACAAACGATAAAAAAATGTTGGACGGTTGTTCGAAGTCATGACCGCGGGCACAACGGACAAGGTGGCCTTGTATTTGTATGCTGAGCCATCTATTTTAACACACAGGACCTGGTGTGGTGATTATACACACATGCACGCATGCAGACGAACTGCATGCACGCAACACTCACACGAACACATGCAGCCACGCACACACGCAACACTTGCACGCACACAAGCACGCATGCATGCACACACCACACGACCAACAAACACTCTCACAGTCAAGTGCTCAACCTACACGTGCATGCGCACACATCAGGCCCTGACAGGCACATACACAACCAGGTGGTTCCCACGCACGGGTTGGAGTCTTGTCACGCCCGTGTAAATTTGTGTTTATCTGGCCTTTTTCCTATGCGAACTGACAGGTGGGACCCACAAGGAACGTGGTCAATTTAACTAGTCAACATAGTGCCATGCAGACTATTTGGCCGGTCAACAGAGTGCAATCTGATGCTGAACGGTGAGCAAGTGACCGTATAATCACCACAAAACATATATAGTGACCGTAATGAGTGTATTCTGAAGTCCGGTGATCGTATTACGCTTTTCGCTTGATATACACTAACCGCCCGTGTATTTATCTCTTCTCTCGCTCTCTCTATGGAGCCGAGTAGGGCAACATGCCAGTGCCTAAATATGCGCACGCCACCCCATTATTGTTGTACTGGATTCGTAAAAGCAAACAAACGTCTACTATACAAACTGTAGATATGAGTTACAAATGCTATGAACCCGAATACAAATATTTGATTCCACTTTATGCCCAATTTCTCTCTGTAGGCCCTCCAAAAGTACATCTCTACACGTTCTCGCATGTTACATCTAACAATTATGCAATACAACACTACTACTACACTCTAACACAATAAATCATATGTGTTTTTAGTTCTACTATATCTCATATTGTTACTTAATTATTCAGTTTGCATACATTAAAATTGCCTTTGAAATGTATTGCTAGCATCATCTACCGCGCGGGAAAAATCCCGCCCTTGCATGTTTAATCGGGTTCGTATTGATGGATCGTGCGAAATAGCAAAACTATAGTAGTACTACAGTACAAGTAACAGTTTACTGGGCCGCCGTGTCATGTACTCCTCCGTCGTAAGAGTGGAGCGCTTGCTTTCATAAATGTTCTAGTCCCTTCCGCCGACATGTGGGACATCAAGCAACTGGGTCCATGTGCCATACCGAAATAACAATGTAGAGCAGCAGGGGTGAAGCACCCCAGTCATCGCGTCGGCGTAGTAATGAGCAATGAGGCATCAAATCACAAAGCTGCACCTTTCCAGCAGTTAGGTTGGAGGGACGAAGTAATGATGATAAAAAAAGAAGTTGGAGCGACGAAGCAACCGTCATTTCACTCATTGGTGAATCCGCTTCTCCCTCGTCTTCTTCATGTTAACCATGTGTTGCTTCTGCTGTAGTTTTGCCTCATGTGGGACGCGGATCGACTTGGTAAAGCACTGACACGTGGGACCGCATGTTAGCAAACCGCCAGGCCAATGTCCTCTAAAAATAAGAAACCTCCCTACCATCCGCACGGCAAAATCACCTCCTTTTTACTAATCTTGATACTATAATTTTTTTAGATCAGTATAATCAAGATTTGTATAGATAGCACACAGGAGCAAAACCAAGTGGTACAGTTAAGGGCATCCACAATGTGTAGCCAAATGTGAAAATAGCTTTTGCCATTGATGGGAACCATTGTGGACGGTGCTACCAAAGCCAAAAAGATGGAACAGAAGCTCCCTAATTGATTAATTGAAGGAATAGAAAAATGCAACCTCTCTTCTCTTTCTCCCGTGCTTGGACACATGTATAGTATAGAGCACAAAGACTACTCCCCTGTCCCTTATATCACAAATCACAAAGCAGTGAGGCATCAAATCACAAAGCACGAACGAAGCAACCATCATTTCACTCTTCGCTGACTCCGCTTCTCCATCGTATTCTTCGAGAAACCACTTACCGCACTAAGCTGGACAAATGACGCTATAGTGTAGTACTAGTTCATTTACGCGTCCTTTGGTTCAACGGACTTCCTGTACGCAAATAACGCGGTTGTCTCGGCTTGCAGGCGGCACTTGTGAACAACTTACTATGGTCTCCCTCAATGGTATTCTCTGCCGAACGCACTTTGCCAAACCACAATGTTCGAGATATCGTCGACGTCACCGCAATGGGGAAGGAAGTCAAATAGTTACTACCCCATTTTTTGTACACAAGGCCAGTATCAAAATTACAATTTGCAGAAAGCCTCTAACACTAATCAAGGCAAAATTGATGGGGTTTGCCTCATACTAGCAACCACGGACATTAATATACCCTTGCATGCATGCGGAAGTGAGAAGGTTGGTTTCCATGGCGCTGCATTAATCAAGCGATGAGGAGTGAGATGGTTAGCTCTTTGGTCGTTGGAGAAAAAATTACGGATTAATTGACACGTCAAACAAAGATTTGTATCGATCAATCCCGTGAAGGAAAACCCCGCCTTTCTTAAAACACAAGTAGTAATCCTACGTACGTACTTGTATCCTGTTTGGGTCATGGCCTTGGATTGCCATACTTCGCCACAAATTTTTGCCAAGCTTTCCTAAAGTTTTCAAAAAGAAAATGAGGTACACCTGCGCATGGATGTCGCGGTCGCACCGCACCCCATACCATTTCTTGCATGCCACAAACCCAACCAAGGGAACGCACCGTCACTGACACGTGCTACCTCATGTGATCAAACCAAACTCAGCCATCCTACCGCTGACACATAATTTTTGTTCGCACAATATGTTTCAACCGCATGTTGGGGAAGATTTGTATGGCCCGTGCGGTCGTCTGTTGGGGAAGAAGAAGAGGTGAGGAAGAATAAGGGTTAGGAGACATAGGATATTCATCCAACTGCCTGAAATGGTCGACTGACCCAAATGATGAAAGTCAGGCGACTTGCATAAATATATGTTTTTACACAACAAAAGATCCTAAAAACAACAACATCAAGAAAAACTACAACTGCACGTGGAACGAGACGGCCTCGTCGTCTTTGGCTGCCGGCGCGAACCAGCTATAGCTGCCGACGTGTGTCTCCACACCGTGGTTGTCCTCGGCCTCCAACTACTCGTTCACGTGGAGCGTGCGGTCGCTCTGCATGAATGCGAGCGTCGCCCGGTTGAAGTCCAGGACGTCCGGTTCCACCTGCAAGATGGCCTCGATCACAGCGGCATCTGCGCCCTCCGCGTCAAGTTGAGCCTTCGCCACCCGGTTCACATCCACGACATCCGGTTCCGCCTGCTGGAGGGCCTCGATGTTAGCATGCTCCATGTTGAGTTGAGCCTCCGCCTCCCGGTCCTCCTTTAGGATCGCCAGGTTGAACAGCCGGTCCGCCTGCACCATGGGGGACCCGGATGCCGGCACGAAGTAGACTTCAATCGTCTCATACACATCGGGGGCCTTCTCGCTGCGACCTCTGCCATGAACGTTGGATCGGCTTCCTCCTCCTCGAATCTTGGCTCCAGAGAACTTGGGGATTAGCCCGCCGCAAAGAGATCTTGGGAATAGAGGTCTGTGGCGCCGACCGCTTCCGCGATTTCTGCGCGGCACTCCGGCGTCAACATGTTGTAGTACATGATCTTGCGGCGCACCATGGCTTTCCAGTGAACTAGGGGACGCTTGATGCAGACTAAGGGATCGAAAGGTGGGGGAATGGGCTGGAGAGGAGGTGTGGTTTTGGGGCAGTGGTGACCGGCCGGCAAGTAGCTGGCGTAGGCCGAGCAACAAAGGTTCTGGTGTGAATAGTTGTTCCAGTAACGACTGATGACCCACAAGTGTAAGGGATCTATTGTAGTCCCTTCGATAAGTAAGATTGTCGAACCCAACGAGGAGCAGAAGGAAATGATAAGCGGTTTTCGGTAAGGTTTTCTCTGCAAGCACTGAATTTTTACGTAATAGATTGTTTTGTGACAAGATAAATAGTAACGAGTAACAAGTAAATAAAGTAAATAAAGTGCAGCAAGGTGGCCCAATCGTTTATGTAGCAAAGGATAAGCCTGGACAAATTCTAATAATGAGAAAGGAGCTCCGAGGACACATGGGAATTATCGTCAAGCTAGTTTTCATCACGTTCAAATGATTTGCATTCGGTACTTTGATAATTTGATATGTGGGTGGACCGGTGCTTGGGTACTGCCCGTACTTGGACAAGCATCCCACTTATGATTAACCCCTATTGCAAGCATCCGCAACTACAAAAGAAGTATTAAGGTAAACCTAACCACATCATTAAACATATGGATCCAAATCAGCCCCTAACGAAGCAACGCATAAACTAGGGTTTAAGCTTCTGTCACTCTAGCAACCCATCATCTACTTATTACATCCCTATGCCTTCCTCTTGGCCCAAATAATGGTGAAGTGTCATGTAGTCGATGTTCACATAACACCACTAGAGGAAAAGACAACATACATCTCATCAAAATATCGAACGAATACCAAATTCACATGATTACTAATAGCAAGACTTCACCCATGTCCTCAGGAACAAACGTAACTACTCACAAAGCATATTCATGTTCATAATCAGAGGAGTAATAATATGCATAAAGGATCTGAACATATGATCTTCCACCAAGTAAACCAATTAGCATCAACTACAAGGAGTAATCAACACTACTAGCAACCCACAGGAACCAATTTGTGGTTTTGATACAAGATTGGATACAAAAGATGAACTAGGATTTTAAGAGGAGATGGTGCTGGTGAAGATGTTGATGGAGATTAACCCCCTCCTGATGAGAGGATCATTGGTGATGACGTTGGTGATGATTTCCCCCTCTTGGAGGGAAGTGTCCCCGGCAGAACAGCTCCGCCAGAGCCCTAGATTGGTTCCGCCAAGGTTCCTCCTCGTGGCGGCGGAGTTTTGTCCCGTAAGCTTGCCCCCCCCCCCCGATTTTTTCCAGGGTAAAATCTCTCATGTAGCAGAAGATGGACACCGGGGGCCCACCAGGGGGGCCAGGAGGCAGGGCGCGCCCAGTAGGGAGGGGGGGGGGCGCCCCCACCCTCCTAGACAGTGTGTGGGCCCCCTGGTGTATTTCTTCCGCTCAATAATTCTTAGTAATTCCAAAAACATGTTTCGTGGAGTTTCAGGATTTTTGGAGCAGTGAAGAATAGGTTTCCAATATTTGCTCCCTTTCCAGCCAAAATTCCAGCTGCCGGCATTCCCCCTCTTCATGGTAAACCTTGTAAAATAAGAGAGAATAGCCATAAGTATTGAGATATAATGTGTAATAACAGCCCATAGTGCAATAAATATTGATATAAAAGCATGATGCAAAATGGACGTATCAACTCCCTCAAGCTTAGACCTCGCTTGTCCTCAAGCGGAAGCCAAAATCGAAAAATATGTCCACATGTTTAGAGATAGAGGTGTCAATAAAAATAAAATATGAACATGAGGGCATCATGATCATTCTTATAACAACAACATATATGGATTTTGTCAAATGATTTCCTATGCTCAAGTAACAATCAATTCACAATGTCAAGTATGGTTCAAAAACTTCATTGAAAACTAACAAACTATAATCTCAGTCATTGAAGCAATTGCAATTTATCATAACATCAGAAAGAGTCAACAATAGAGCTTTCCAGCAAGTTCACATACTCAACTATATTGTAGTCTTCTATAATTGCTAACACTCACACAATACTTGTGGTTATGGAGTTTCAGCCGGACACTGAGAAAGATAGGGGCTTATTGTGTTGCCTCCCAACGTATTCACCTTGAGGTGATGTCAACAATAATAGCCCATGCTAACTTACATCCAATTGGATATATATATATATCATGATCTTTCAAACACGAGGAGCTTGCCAAAGGATAAAATGAAAAGGGGAAAGGTGTGGATCACCTTGACTCAAGCATAAAGTAAAAACATAAAGTAAAATATAGGCCCTTTGCAGAGGGAAGCAGAGGTTTTCATGTGCATTTAGGGTTGGATGCATGAAATCTTAATGCAAAAGAACGTCACTTTATATTGCCCCTTGTATGTGGACCTTTATTATGCAGTCCGTCGCTTTTATTACTTCCACAACAAGATCATACAAAGCTTATTTTCTCTGCACTAATAAGTCATACATATTTAGATAATAATTTTTATTGGTTGCAACATGACAACTTACTTGAAGGATCTTACTCAATCCATAGGTAGGTATGATGGACTCTCATGGCAAAACTGGGTTTAAGGATATTTGGAAGCACAAGTAGTATATCTACTTGGTGCAAGGAATTTGGCTAGCATGAGGGGGAAAGGCAAGCTCAACATGTTTTGAAGGTCAATGACAATATACTTTAACTGAGATGTGCGAAAACCTAAACCATTACGTTGTCTTCCTTGTCCAACGTCAATTATTTTAGCATGTCATACTTAATGAGTGCTCCCAATCATAAAAGGTGTCCAAGATAATATATTTATATGTGAACCCCTCTTTCCTTATCACTTCCTATTAATTGCAATGATGACCAAAACTACGTTTATCAACTCTCAACAATTTTTATGCCTCGTACTTTCTATATGTGAAGTCATCACTATCCATAAGATCAATATGAACTCTTTTATTCTTTCTACTTTCTCAAGATCATAGCAACATAGCAAAGTCCTTGACTCAACACTAATATTTATTATAGATAGCTCACGGACTCGGTTACAAAAAGAGATCACAAAGAAAAACTCAAAACTACTTGATATCAAAACTTTAATCTACTAGATCAAGATACTACTAAAAGGATCGAGCTAAATAAAGCGGTAAAGATAGGAGTGTGGTGATACGATACCGGGGCACCTCCCCCAAGCTTGGCAGTTGCCAAGGGGAGTGCCCATACCCATGTGATTATGTCATCGGAGGTGGTGAAGTAGGAGTTGTTGATGATGTAGGCTTGTCGTCCATCTTCCAAGGCATAGTCTCTCCATCATAGAAGGATGATCGAGTCTCCGGGATCCTCAAAACTGCAGCCAAACTCATCCTCTTGAATCTATATTCATACTCACAGTTCTGGTTTTGCAGGTCATAGATGTGGGCTTGGAGGTGCTCGATTTTCTCTTGAAGCTTGAAGATGGCCTCCCCAATGACCTTGGCATCCAGCTTGTGGTTGTTGGTGAACTCCGTGATCATCATCTGGTTGGCGTTGAGTCCACGCTCCACCATCCCTTGGCACTTGAAAACTTGCTGCTCCTTGGCTTCGAGCTTTGTCTCCACGCTTCTGGTACGCATTGGTCCGTCCACATCGCGGATGTGCAGCACCCCCTCACGCATCTCAATGGTTTGAGGGTGTTGCAGCACCTCCGCGAGATAGGGGTTGATAACCCTCTCGAAAAACTTGTCCTTGGGAGCGCTTGGAGACGACAAGATGCTCTAGATCTGAAACAGAAATAGCTCGAAACGAAAACAGAGGGTATTTGCGTGATACAGTGGTCATAACCTTCGGGAATTTATATAATGAATTTTTACCGACCAAAATACGTAACGTGCAAGAAAACGGAGTTCGGGAGGCACATGAGGTGCCCACGAGACAGGGGGCACGCCCTCCACTCTCGTGGGGGCCTCGTGTCCCTTTCGGACTACTTATTTCTTCCTAAAATTCTTAAATAAGACAAAACTGATAAAAATTTCCATTGGAGTTGTTTTGGAGTTGGTTTACTTACCGTACCACATACCTATTCCTTTTCGGAGTTTGGAACGTTCTGGAAAGTTTCCCTTATGTATTCCTCCAGGGTTACGGTTTCAATAATATTAGTTTCAACATTGATAGGATTACCCTAAATATAATGTTTAATTCTTTGATCGTTTACCACCCTCGGACTTGTGCCTTCGAAGTTGTTGATTTTTATGGCACCAGAACGGTAGACCTGCTCGATAATGTAAGGGCCTTCCCATTTAGAGAGAAGTTTTCCTGCAAAAAATCTTAAACGTGAGTTGAATAATAACACATAATCTTCTATGTTAAACTCACGCTTTTGTATCCTTTTGTCATGCCAGCGTTTAACTTTTTCTTTGAATAACTTGGCATTCTCATAAGCCTGGGTTCTCCATTCATCAAGTGAGCTAATATCAAACAACCTCTTCTCACCGGCAAGTTTGAATTCATAGTTGAGCTCTTTAATAGCCCAATATGCTTTATGTTCAAGTTCAAGAGGTAAATGACACGCTTTTCCATAAACCATCATATATGGGGACATACCCATAGGATTTTTGTATGCAGTTCTATAGGCCCATAATGCATCATCAAGTTTTCTCGACCAATTCTTTCTAGATCTATTCACAGTCTTTTGCAAAATTAATTTGAGCTCTCTATTGCTCAAATCTACTTGACCACCAGACTGCGGATGATAAGGAGATGCGATTCTATGATTAACATCATACTTAGCAAGCATCTTACGGAAAGCACCATGAATAAAATGTGAACCACCATCAGTCATAAGATATCTAGGGACTCCAAACCTCGGAAAAATAACTTCTTTAATCATTTTAATAGAAGTGTTATGATCAGCACTACTAGTTGGAATAGCTTCTACCCACTTAGTAACGTAATCAACAACAACTAAAATATGTGTATAACCATTAGAGGCAGGAAAAGGTCCCATATAATCAAAGCCCCAAACATCAAATGGTTCAATAACAAGAGAGTAATTCATAGGCATTTCTTGACGTCTACTAATGTTACCTACTCTTTGACATTCATCACAAGATAAGACAAACTTACGAGCATCTTTGGAGAGAGTAGGCCAATAAAAACCAGATTATAGTACCTTGTGTGCAGTTCTATCTCTAGCGTGGTGTCCTCCATAGGATTTAGAGTGACACTTGCGTAGGATCTGTTCCTGTTCATGCTCAGGCGCACAACGTCTAATAACACAGTCTACTCCTTATTTATAAAGGTGTGGATCATCCCAAAAGTAATGTCTTAAATCATAAAAGAACTTTTTCTTTTGCTGGTATGTGAAACTAGGAGGTATAAATTTTAGTAACAATGTAATTAGCATAATCAGCATACCAAGGAGCAGTACGAGAAGCATTAATGACCGCTAATTGTTCATCAGGAAAGCTATCATCAATAGGCAGTGGGTCATCAAGAACATTCTCTAACCTAGATAAGTTATCTGCAACGGGGTTCTCAGCTCCCTTTCTATCAATAATATGTAAATCAAATTCTTGGAGCAGGAGAACCCATCTAATGAGTCTAGGCTTAGCATCTTTCTTTTCCATAAGATATTTAATCGCAGCATGATCAGTGTGAATAGTAACTTTGGAATCAACAATATAAGGTCTAAACTTATCACATGCAAACACAACTGCTAAGAACTCTTTTGAGTAGTAGCATAATTTCTCTGGGCAGTATCAAGAGTCTTACTAGCATACTGGATAACATTCAATTTCTTATCGACTCTTTGCCCTAGAACAGCACCTACAGCATAATCACTAGCATCGCACATAATTTCAAAAGGTAAATTCCAATCAGGTGGCTGAAAAATAGGTGTAGTGATCAAGGCTTTCTTAAGTATTTCAAAGGCTTCTACACAATCATCATCAAATACAAAAGGAATATCTTTTTGCAATAAATTAGTCAGAGGCCTAGAGATTTTAGAAAAGTCCTTAATGAACCTCCTATAAAAACCGGCGTGACCAAGGAAACTTCTTATACCTTTTATGTGCTTGGGACATGGCATCTTTTCAATAGCATCAACTTTGGCTTTATCAACTTCAATACCTCTCTCGGAGATCTTGTGCCCCAAGACAATGCCTTCATTAACCAGAAAGTGACACTTTTCCCAGTTGAGGATGAGACTAGTGTCTTCGCATCTCTGCAAAACTCGATCAAGGTTGCTCAAACAATCATCAAAAGAGGATCCATAAACGGAGAAATCATTCATGAATACCTCACAAATCTTTTCACAAAAATCAGAGAATATAGCCATCATGCATCTTTGAAAGGTAGCAGGTGCATTAATAAACCAAAAGGCATACGTCTATAAGCAAAAGTACCAAAAGGGCAAGTAAAAGTAGTTTTAGATTGATCCTTCGATGACACAGGTATTTGAGAGAAACCAGAATAACCATCTAGAAAGCAGAAATGTGTGTGTTTGGATAGCCTTTCTAGCATTTGATCAATAAAAGGTAAAGGGTAATGATCATTCTTAGTAGCTTTATTTAACTTACGGAAATCAATTACCATCCTATGACCTATAATAATTCTTTGCGGAATCAATTCATATTTATCATTAGGAACAACGGTAATACCTCCCTTTTTAGGAACACAATGGACAGGGCATACCCATTCACTATCAGCAACGGGATAAATTATATGTGCCTAAAAGAGCTTTAGTATCTCCTTTCTTACCACTCCTTTCATCTTGGGATTTAGTCGTCGTTGAGGATCTCTAACTGGTTTGGCATCTTTCTCCACTGTAATTTTGTGTTGGCATAATGTGGGACTAATGCCCTTGAGATCATCTAGGGTATATCCAATAGCTGCTCGGTGCTTCTTTAGAGTTTTCAATAATCTTTCTTCTTCTTGCTCTAAAAGGTTAGCACTGATAATAACAGGATATATTTTCTTTTCATCAAGATAAGCATACTTAAGATATCAGGTAATGGTTTGAGTTCAAACACGGGATCACCCTTGGGTGGAGGAGGATCCCCAAGAATTTCAATGGGAAGGTTATGTTTCAGCATGGGTTCCTGTTTAAGTAACACTTCATCTATTTCCCTTCTTTCCTTCATAAACATATCATTTTCATGTTCTAGCAAATATTGTTCTAATGGATCAGTAGGAGGCACAGAAATGGAGGCAAGACCAATAATCTCATCCTTACTAGGTGGTTCCCTATCACGAGGTTGTCTATGAAACTTAGCAAAATTAAACTCATGAGACATACCATCTATGCCAACGGTGACAGTATCTTTTTCACAATCAATCTTAGCACTAGCTATATTCAAGAAGGGTCTACCAAAAATGATGGGACAAAAATCTTCTTGTGGGGAGCCAAGAACAAGAAAATCAGTAGGGTATTTAGCCTTCCCACACAAAACTTCAACATCTCTAACAATCCCAACTAGTTTAATGGTATCCCTATTAGCAAGCTTAATAGTAACATCAATGTCTTCTAATTCAACGGGTGCAATGTCGTGCATAATTTATTTATATAGATCATAGGGTATCGCACTATCACTAGATCCCATATCACATAAGCCATGATAACAATGATCTCCTATTTTAACAGAAATAACAGGCATGCCTATGACAGGTATATGTATCTTAGTATTTGGTCTAGCAATATTAGCAGATTCATGATAGAAATAAATAACATGCCCATCTAAATCATCATCCGATAGATCTTTAAAAATAGCAATACTAGGTTCAACATTGAGTAGTAGGAACAATAGGATCACTATAGGTAGTCTTTTCTTCAACTGTAATAGGTGCAACTAATTTCACTTCAAAAGGAGGATTATATTTAAACCACTTCTCTTTAGGGAGATCAAGATGAGTAGCAAAAGATTCACAGAAAGAAGCTACTATCTCAGAGTCAAGTCCGTACTTAGTGCTAAATCCACGAAAAGCATCGGTATCCATAAAAGATTTAACACAATCGAACTTAGGTGTCATACGTGACTCCTTACCATTTTCGAAACCCCAATCTTCAGAGTTGCGTTTCATTCTTTCCAATAAGTCCCATTTGAAATCAATAGTCTTCAGCATATAAGAACCAGCACAGGAAGTATCGAGCAGGTTGCGATCATTAAGAGAAAGCCGAGCATAATTTTTTTGAATAATCATTTCCCGGGAGAGGTCATGATTGGGGCATGAATATAACATTGACTTAAGCCTCCCCCAAGCTTGAGCGATGCTTTCTCCTTTGTGAGGCCAGAAATTATATATGTAATTACGATCACGATGAACAAGATGCAGAGGATAGAACTTCTAGTGAAATTCCAACTTCAATCGCTTATAATTCCAAGATCTCATATCATCACATAGCGTATACCATGTCAATGCATCTCCCTTCAAAGATAAAGGAAAGACCTTCCTTTTGACAACATCATCGGGAATACCTGCAAGCTTAAATAATCCACAAACTTCATCCACAAAGTTAAGGTGCAAATCGGGATGTAATGTTCCATCTCCTGCAAATGGATTAGCTAGAAGTTTCTCTATCATACCCGAAGGAATCTCAAAGTAATTATTTTCATAAAGTTCAGTAGGTTGAGGAGAAACTCTTTGCTCTTCTAGTCGGGGTGAAGATACCCCGAACAAGCCCATCAAAGGATTAGTTTCCATAGTGACAAGTAACAGAAAATTTCAGCACACTATATAAATGTTTCCTTACCAAGTTCCACTCACCAAAAGCGCTACACTCCCCGGCAACGGCGCCAGAAAAGAGTCTTGATGACCCACAAGTGTAAGGGATCCATCGTAGTCCTTTCGATAAGTAAGAGTGTCGAACCCAATGAGGAGCAGAAGGAAATGATAAGCGGTTTTCGGTAAGGTTTTCTCTGCAAGCACTGAAATTTAGGTAATAGATAGTTTTGTGATAAGATAAATAGTAACGACTAACAAGTAAATAAAGTAAATAAGGTGCAGCAAGGTGGCCCAATCCTTTATGTAGCAAAGGATAAGCTTGGACAAATTCTAATAATGAGAAAGGAGCTCCCGAGGACACATGGGAATTATCGTCAAGCTAGTTTTCATCACGTTTAGATGATTCACGTTTGGTACTTTGATAATTTGATATGTGGGTGGACCGGTGCTTGGGTACTTCCCTTACTTGGACAAGCATCCCACATATGATTAACCCCTATTGCAAGTGTCTGCAACTACAGAAGAAGTATTAAGGTAACCATAACATTAAACATATGGATCCAAATCAGCCCCTAACGAAGCAACGCATAAACTACGGTTTAAGCTTCTGTCACTCTAGCAACCCATCATCTACTTATTACTTCCCTATTCCTTCCTCTAGGCCCAAATAATGGTGAAGTGTCATGTAGTCGATGTTCACATAACACCCCTAGAGGAAAAAACAACATACATCTCATCAAAATATCGAACGAATACCAAATTCACATGAATACTAATAGCAAGACTTCACCCATGTCCTCCGGAACAAACGTAACTACTCACAAAGCATATTCATGTTCATAATCAGAGGAGTAATAATATGCATAAAGGATCTGAACATATGATCTTCCACCAAGTAAACCAATTAGCATCAACTACAACGAGTAATCAACACTACTAGCAACCCACAGGTACCAATTTATGGTTTTGAAACAAGATTGGATATAAGAGATGAACTAGGGTTTTGAGAGGAGATGGTGCTGGTGAAGATGTTGATGGAGATTGACCCCCTCCCGATGAGATGATCGTTGGTGATGACGTTGGTGATGATTTCCCCCTCCCGGAGGGAAGTGTCCCCGGCAGAACAGCTCCACTAGAGCCCTAGATTGGTTCCGCCAAGGTTTCGCCTTGTGGCGGCGGAGTTTCATCCTGTAATATTGCCCCCCGATTTTTCCAGGGTAAAAGCTCTCATATAGAAGAAGACGAATACCGGGGGCCCACCAGGGGGCCCAGGGACAGGGGGCACGCCCAATAGGGGGGGTGCCCCCGACCCACCTGGACAGGGTGTGGGCCCCCTGGTGTTTTTCTTCCGCTCAATAATTCTTATTAATTCCAAAAACATGTTTCGTGGAGTTTCAGGATTTTTGGAGCAGTGCAGAATAGGTTTCCAACGTTTGCTCCTTTTTCATCCAGAATTCCAGCTGCCGGCATTCCCCCTCTTCATGGTAAACCTTGTAAAATAAGAGAGAATAGCCATAAGTATTGAGATATAATGTGTAATAACAGCCCATAGTGCAATAAATATTGATCTAAAAGCATGATGAAAAATGGACGTATCAACGACCGGTCAATCGGTTTTGACTATACATCGCTCTTGTTGCATTTGCGTTGCACCCCGGCCTTCTGGACCCTCCACGTCACTCACTGAATGGAACGCGCTTCGTCTTGCATTTTTGTTCGCTTGTGGGACCGTAGTTGAGAGAAAACCGACATCCCTCCCCCTCCTCCGCCCACGTCATTTGTATTACTATTAGAAGAGAGAGAGGACAGCCGATTGTTACTAGTACTCCCTCTGTTTTATGCGGAGTAAATAAAAGCAGAGGGAGTATACTACTAGTACTATGAGCACTGCATACTCTACTGCAGATGTTGTCAGTACTCCACTAGTACTATTGGACAGGGAGCTTAAAAAAGTTACTATTGGACTGGCTATACTTGGCGAAATCCTAGTAGGAAGACAAGGCGCGAGAACAAGCAGATTCACGTGTTTGATAACAAATTGGAAACCATCTTTGTTTGAATACAAATCTAGGAGTACGTACAAATCTAACAATATTGATTGGGCGTTGTCGAATGTTGATACTTTTTCTGTATGTTTGATCAGAGTAGAGATACTTTGACTGCACATAAAACTTATATGTAAACTAGAAAGGATCGGAGGGCGTATATTGTACGTTGAAAAGCGAAATGAACATTGAATACCCTTTATATATGATTTGCTGATGCTATGATCACCGGTTCAAAACTTTGAATCCGCCTTAGGTATCACACATGCACTCAGTCATTCTCTCTCGGTTTCATCTCAGGGTCCGGAGATCGATTGAAAGAGTACTAGGTTGGGTACAGTATGTTCGTTTCGCTTTTGAACATACAATATACTCCCTCCGATCCCCATAGACCACCTCGGGTCATTTCTATCATAGAAACACACCAAACCTTTATCTCCTTGCACGACACGGACTTGATCTGTCAACATCAGTCGATCTCATCAAGATGTGTCAAGGCATGAACCGAATGGGATGTCAAAACTAAGATGGGAAGCGACACATAGTGGAGGAAAAGTGAAACTTTAAACGAACCGTTTGTCTATATGCATGTCGGACAAATTACAACATTGGAAATACAATCATGGTCTAGGCCCACATGCGGATGATACTCAGTGGAATGTTCAAATGAGGCATGCGGGAGGATGGACTCAACCGGAGGGCGGCATGATCGATGGACAAGAGGGATGGAGAGGAATGAGAAATAAGCAGCGCCACATGATTATACTTGAATGGCTCAAATAAACAATAAGTTGTCTCCTTTTCCCTTCCGTGTTGGTCATGGAGTAAGATACTCCCTCCATTTTTATTTACTCTTCATATTAGGTTTGATTGAAGTCAAACTTCATAAAATTTGACCAAATTCATAGAAACAATATGAACATTTACAATAGAAAATCTATATGATGTGAAAGTATATTCAATAATGAATCTAATGGTATTGATTTGTTATTGTATATGTTATTATTTCTGTCTATAAACTTTGTCAAAGTTTACAAAGTTTGACTTTGAGCAAAGCTAAAATGCAGAGTAACTAAAAACAGAGGGAGTACACACGGAATAGTATAGTTACTACTGCCGGAACATGGTAAGTTGGACCCCTAAATGCTGGCACGGACCGCGCACACCTCAATTATTCCTTCAAACTGAAGGACACCTACATTAGCACATCATCCGGCTACTCAATCAAGTGTTATGCTTCACTAGTTGAAAAGGAAAAGGGTGGTACTATACCTAAAACCACCACACTTGGGGCTAGGGTAACAACTTGGTACTATACCACATTTGAACCAGCGCAGAAAAACCACCTGTTCTGCGCCTAATGTGCAACGCGCAGCGCTGACGCTCGAATTTGGCCGAGAAAACAGGGAAACCGACATGTGGGGCACATCTGTCAGGACGACATGGCGCAGACTAGTCCAATGGAGGAGATGGCCCACGACCTCCTCGCCACCGGCAACTGTTCATGTGGGTCGTGGGGGCCAACAACTTGGCGCAGCTCCTGCACCACCTCTGGACACGGCGACCGCGGTGAGCAACACTCTCATTGTCGCTTGAAACGGTCGCTTAATGGTGCCAAGGGTGGCGTTAGTGTTGTGGCACGACCAGCAGGTCAACACCCGGCTCGTCGAGGATGCATGGGGCACTAAAGTGCGCGTGTGCCGCGACGTGTCCGCAGAGTGTTCTAGCACGGCCAACTGCATCCCCACGATCTGAGACCATGTCGGGTCGTCTTGCTTTTCCAATGACATGTGGGGATCGCATGTGAGCAAAGGGCATATGCAACGTTGCCACGACCGCAGCTGACTACCCTGGCACACCAAAAACCCTCATCCCTCACGCCGTCGCGCGGTGCGTTCCCAGCCAGCGCCAGCTGCCCGCATTCATGCCCTCCATCCGTATGTCATCATTAAGAGGCTCGGTACCTGAGTAACCAACTCCGGTGACATAATGACGCACCCGGATGCTTGGCCTCACCGGAATGTGCTACTTAAAGTGGCAACGCCAGCTAAACTCCACACCATAGCGCATCCTCCTGCTACCTGGCACCACATCCGCCATGACCGCGAGCGCGAACGCTCTACGGGAGAGCTTGTCTTTGGGGATGAAGATCGAGGTCGCCGCCCTCGCTCAAGTCGCCGCTCGCAACACAATAGCGGTGTAGCCAGACGCGGACGCGATCGCACGAGTGGTGGCCACGCTGGCGGCCGACGATGAGAGCACCGTCAGCCATGCGTCCTACTTGTTGCCATCCAACGTTCGGTGGCGCATGTGGTAGGTGAAGCGACGGACCATCCACGTCCATCATCATTGACCTCACGTCCACCGGCACCACCGAGGTCGGGGACTCCTCCATGGATGAGTAGGGCATGGAAGGCGGCAGGGCATGGTGTGCCAACTGTTCGGTCTGTATCCCATGTTCTACTCTTCCTCGCCGGAGACCACACCTTCACTTCACAGGTCTTGAACCCCGCCCATACATGGAGATCGCATATGGAGGGTGTCGGTCTCCGCCGTAGAATAGGTTTAGGGTCGGGTTTCTTTCATTTTTCTGTCCTATAAAAGTTTGAAATGTAATGAAAATCTGTCGTATTTGCATGAATCTCGTCCGGTGTATATGAACTTTCACAATAATAGTAAGATATATTGCAGGAGTATGAAAATATATGGAATGGTGATTCATTTTTGTGTGTATAAACTTAGAAGGTTTGACCCGAGACAAAGCTAACATTTGAAGTAAATAAACACATAGGGTCTACATACACAAGTTATCTTAGGCACTCTAATAGTATGTCCACTACACATTCACGCATTTCACATCTTTCTACATCTACGGGTACCGACAAAAGGGTTAACGTAAATTGCCTCTCTCTCTCTCCCTCCTGATTTTCAGGGGGGATGGGCCCTCCCCCAATCTCCAATCAACAGCCAACACATTTCACATTATATTAATTATGTAACTGGGTTACGTAGGTGTAGCATTACTCATCCTAAAAACCAACTAAGCCAACCTCCCAGCATATCGCGCGGGAAAAGACCCGTCCGCGCCGTTTTAGTCAGGATTACTGGATTACTGGTAGTAGTATCAATGGATTGCGCGAAGCACCAAGTTTAAAAGGAAAAAAGGTAGTACACTCGTAGCACACCTATCGCGATCGCATTGCACCCCTCACAAGGTCGGTCCTACACATTGCTCACATAAACGAAACACGCTATGGCTTGCCTCTTCACTGACACGTGGGACCACACTTGGAGAAACCGACCATGCGCCAAATTCCCCCACCCACCGC
>NC_057804.1:379487515-379512203 GCF_018294505.1 Triticum aestivum | reverse complement strand
CCTCCGCGCTGATACGTCGGCACCATGGTTCGTCGAGGGCAATCACGGCGCTCCTCTCGCTCCCAAAGTACGCACTCATAGACTACCGGTCTCTAGCCGCGCCGCCACCGCTGGCGAAGTTCTTGTGGAGATGCACGGCGGTCAGCTTCTCGCATGGTACGCGCATTCTAGACTGAGGCCCCGTGCATGTCGGAGTAGCGCTGAATGTTAACTGATAGACGTTGTTAATCTCATTGTTTGCCAAAGTAGTTTACAGTCAATATGCTTTGCTTAAGAAGCTTCCTTGCCCTATTCTGCACTCAATCTTCTAAGCTGAGATGGCATGCCACGCCCGATTAATTGCTAAAATCTCCTACCATATATTTATTGTGACATAGATTGCCATGGTCTAGTAGCCAATCTGTTAGGTGAAATAGCTCTACACTGTTTTATACTCGATCTTTGTTGCTGAGATGGCCTTCGATACCTGTGTGCTCGGCCTCACACTACAAAAAAATACACTTCCGTGATGATACGTGTTTATCACAGTAGGTCGCGTTTTTTGTCATGCATGTACATCCATGACAAATTTATGACAAAATCAAGATAGTCATACCTGTGCTGTCGTAGAAGTGTTCCATGACATTACGAAAATTATCATCACGAAAGTGTCCACTTCCATGACGATAAATCGCGCGTCACAGAAGTGCTTTCATCAAGGGTGACCGACATGTGGCATCCACCATAACGGAACGCCGTTAAGCTATCGGGTCGGGTTTTGGATCCGATAACCCGTTAACAGCCCCGACCAATGGGGATTTTCCACGTGTAAAATCATCATTGGCTGGAGGAAACACGTGTCGGCTCACCGTTGGGACAGATTTCATCCGTTCATTGGACCGAAGTCACCTATGATATGGCGACACGTGGCACGGCCCAACAGGGGCCCATTCCTGTGAAAAGGCCGGCCAGTTTGACTTGGTCAAAAGGTGGCGGCTCGGCCCACGGAAAGCCTGTTAACGGCATGTTCGCATATAGCCCATTTATAGCCCGCTAACCCAGGGCCCATTACACCCTATCCGAATTAGGCCCAGTTGCGTCATCTGGGCCGTAAAATATAACTCAGCACATTTTCACTTCCGGCCCATGTGTGGCCCATGACTTCTTTCAGCCCATATGAGGACCTTTGTAACTCTTGGCCCATTAATGGCCCGTGGTGAAACTGGCCCGCAATGAACAGTGTATCACTTTATACCCATTAATGGCCCGTTATTCCATTGGGCCGTTTCCAGCCCAAGTTATCTTTCGGCCTTCTCAGGGCCCATTGATTCTTGGGCTCATTTGTAGCATTCGGTTACATACGACCCGTTACTGTCATTTTCTGCTTGTGGGCCAAATTCAGCCCGTCGTTACAGTCGGCCCGTTTGCGGAACGTTAATACGTTGGGCCGTTTTCATGTCAAAAAAACCCGTTGGCCTGTTTTCATAGAGTTATCAAATACGGCCTATTAACGGCCCGTATGGTCCACGAATAGTATGGCCCATGATTGGCGAAATGATGATACGCCCCGTAGAAGGCCCATGGATCCTATGGCCCGTATGAGGCCCTTGGATAGTACGGCCCGTAGAAGGCCCATTGATCGTACGACATGTAGAAGGCCCATGGACCCTACGGCCCGTAGAAGGCCCATGGACCCTAAGGCCCGTATAGAAGGCCGATGGATCCTACGGCCCGTATAGAAGGCCAATGGATCGTACGACCAGACGAAGGCCCATGGATCATACGGCCTGCAGGAAGCCCATGGTTACAACAGTCCATGTGATGTCATGATTATTTTGGCCTAGTTACCAAAAATAGGCTATTGTGGCCACTAGGAAAACATAGAAAAAGAACTGCAGTGACTACAAGCAAACAACTAAACAAGACAATAAGGAAATAAATAAGCAAGCAATTAGTGCTAGCCTATTACCGCTATTACACATATTACATCCACTGGGAATCAAAGTTCGCCACCAGTGCAAATATAGGGAACAAAGCAGCATATTACATACACTTGCCGTCAAAATTGGCCACCAGTGCAAATAAACATTGCAGCAAAACAAGAGCATAACTGAAACAACTTCAGAAGAGCTCAAGAAACGTTACCCTTGGTATCCACCATGCTAGATATAAGCTTAGCAAGCTGATTAGCTTTGTCCTGTTTGGCGCTAAAATCCTCCAACGCTTGCAGTTGCACCAGAAAGTATGCATCTGAATGCTCCAGGGACTTCCGCAGTCCTTCTGCTTCTTGTCGCAGCACAGCTGATCGATGTCTTTCAGCTTGTAGTTGAGACTCAAGAAACCGAACTAATTCAGACAGTGAGTTTGAATAGCTTGTGCAAGCAGTAGTGGCCAGTAACTCGAACACTAAACCAAGACAGGACTTTGGGGTTGTCTCGCTGTCTTCAAGATAGTCTTCCTTAGCTGTTTTATCAGCATTGTTGGAGACCAACAAGGATGTGTCACTATCCTGAACCTTATCTGCATTACTTCCTTTACCATTGCTTAATAAGGCACTCTTCCCCAATATTCTGTCACTATTCTAAAAGAGGAAACAAGCAGACATATAACAAGTTTAGCATGTACTAGTATATGAAACTCATTTCGGTGAACCAGTTCATTAGTAAGGTGGACAGGATTAAAGTACCAAGTCTTCTATTGCCAAGTACTAGTACATAATAAAAGCATCAAACAAACATATATCTATGTCCTATGGTCACTGCATTGTCTTGCCAAATCAAAATAGAGACACAGTTCAAATCATATCAGTTCAAGACAAAGCAGCAGTGAAAGATTACAAAGCGTGGGAAACTACACGGCACAACAAGATTTCAGATGGGTACCACAGGTCTACATGTACAACAACACTATTGGCTTTGTTGTGATGCTAGTAGTGTGCACGATATGAAAGTCACTGTATACACAATTGAAATTGAAATCAACAGAGCTATTGATAAGAGCAAACCTGTTAAAGAAACATGCGTGAACATACCTGCTGTGCCATTGGAGTTTCGATTGGATCCTTCAATTTAAAAATAAGTTTGTATGAGTAAATACAGTGATACAAGAGCAAAGCAATCACAGTTAAAAAAGGCGCGCCTAAGCGAGCGCTTAAGAGCGCCTAGGCTCTAGGCGTTGGCAAAACACATTGTGCATAACTATGCATAATCCGTGCATAACTGTGCATAAGCATGCGCTTTGGTCAGTAAAGCGCAAGGCGGTGGAAAAACGCACAATTAACTCCTAGTGCTTTTTTGAACTATGATAGCAATGGAATCTTAAATTAGAACAATTGTTCTTCAGGTTTAGGCACTTGTTCTACATGAACAGAGTACAGTAAGGCGCAAGAATAAAATACTTAGAAATAGAAAATGAGCTCATAGACCTTACCACATTCTTGGTTCGGGGCCAGTACAAAACAAGGCATTCCCAGTCATCGTCCAGTAAATGTGTCTCAGGAGAACATAAGGGAATTTGATGAGTTTCTTTGCCGGTGAAGTACGTTTTCTTCAGGTAATTCCGATACCGCCACCAAGCATTCTTGAAGATAGTAGAGTTATTAGCATAGGCTACTTCATCCTGAGTTTCCAAATCGGTCCTTCTCTATAGAGAAAAATGGGAAAATTTGCTGTATTATAACCATCATGGAGGTAGGATGTATGGGACGAAGCAAAGTAATTGCCATGAATAACATTACTTACACATAACTCCTGGACAAACACCTGCAACTGGCATTTTCCTTCATCTTCAGTATAATATTTCCAAGATGGGAAGATATGCACATACGATTTAACAACATCAAATGCGATAGATGCTAAACTACGACTGGCTGGTTGTGTTTCCTCCACAGGAATAGGCGTACAAACTGGTGGAGTTGGGGTTCGCCATGATAGTACTGGCCCATTGGGCACTGGAGTTGCCTTACTAACTATTCATTTTTGGGAGCTCTGTGGTGGAGATGGTGCTGTGTCAACAGGAACTGGGTTACTATCGGCTGGGGTTGGGGTTAGATTGGGTGAAGCTGGTTCGTTGTCCATCGCAGTAGGGGTAGAATCTGCGAGAGTTTGGGTTATGTGTGGTAGGGCTGGTTCTTTTGCATGTACAACCGGGGTGCTATCTCCACCAAGAGGTAGCACTGTTTTATTTGAAGACCGTGTTTTTATTCCGCTAGATACTGGCATCACCCACTCCAATTCAAATGGTTGATAAACAGGAAACATAGTTTAATGTACAGACACTGTATGACAGACAGATGCAATAGATAGTGTGGAAAAAAGAGGGCATGAAATACTTGACATGTATATTGTTTAACTAAAACGGATAGCATGACATAATTTCACATATATGATGTCTATCTAAACTGGATAGCATAGCATAACATAATTCAAAGATATGATGAATAACTAAACAAGATGGCATGACATAATTCACCTACATGTTATCTATGTAATCAGGATCGCATCATTTAATTCACATATGTGATTTATATGCTAAACAGAGGGCATTCGATATGATGTCTGAACTAAGAACATGGTGTTTAATATTGTGTATATGATGTCTAAACTATGCAATGCAAGACACCGTATGCATGATATGAGCAGTATAACCGTGCCAAGTTAGAGCATACACTTCAGTGGGGGAATAGGACTGGTCATCTGTCTTTGAATCCATCTCTGAGGAGCTATCGGGACCCAACAAGAGATCTGCTTCGACATGTAGCACTGTCTGCTCTGAAGGCCTTGTTTTCACTCCAGATTTTTCCATGTCCCACCCAAATAGCCGATTCACAGGAAGAGTAGTTTAATGTACAAACAATGTCGACAAATGGAAATGTAATGAAGAAAAGGATGGGCAAGATATCATTCAAATATATGATGCCTGGTTAAATAGGATGGCATTGCACATTTCACATATATTATGGCTGGCTAAAAGACATGAGACTGCATAATTCCCATATATGATATAGAAACTAAACATGTGGCATTATAGAACATGTCTAAACTAAGCAGATGACATATATGATGTCAAAAGTAGGCACTGCAAGGCAACATATGCATGATATGACTAACATCATCATGCCAAGGTAGAGCAAACACCTTGGGGGTAAATAGGAGTGGTTAGCGGCGTCTGAATCTGCCTCAGAATAGATACCTTCCTCTGGATTACAATCTGGAGAGGGGTGGGGAGGGTTTTCCATTGAACCCACCATGGAGCAATGTCTGCATGACATTGTATTGCCGCACAAAACTCTTCTCTTTTTCTCTACATGTTCAGCATGACTGTGTACAATATCTGACATGCATACGAAAAAAAAATATGGTGAGATTATGTAAGGAGAGCATGCAGAAATTTATAGTGATGGTAACAACCAGTGGATCGACGTTTTTCCGTTGAACCAAAATAGCCCTAATGGATCGACGTGAATGTATAGTAATACGTGATGCATCAAGTGTACAACCTCTTTGCCGTAGTCGTGTCGACCTCAGCATCATTGGGTTGGTCGTTGAAGCAGTTGAGGCAGAGGTGGTTGTCGGAGGTGTGGAGGAAGATCTGAGGAATCTATAGACGGCGTCCAGGGCACTGCTCTGTTGTGATGGATCGTTCTGTCGTTGGAGCAGCTCCATTGAGCCGTAAGACGTCAAGGCTGAAGCAGCACAAGACAGACATCGTCAATCTCAAGTGGTAGCAGAGAGGCACTTGACATCGTCAAACTGTTGATTCTGAACTTAACTGTCGAAACTGAAATTTACTGTGGAATCTGAATGCTACTGTTGAAACTAAACGCAATGGTAGCAGAGAGGCACTTGACATGTAGTTTAGGGAGGGCCTGCAGTTCATCTTCAACCTGCACCCCCCTGAGCCGCCAGCCACCACCAGCCGAACCGCCGGCCCCAGCGCCGCCTCGCCGCCCCGAAACAACTCGCCACCGCCGCCCCGGCCAGCCCTCTAGGCCCCCGCCCCCACCCTGAACCCTAAGATAGATAGTGGGGTACCTCTCCGGTGAGCCCCCGTCCCCGCTGCGGGTGGTTCTTCCTTAACTCCGGCGAGCCCCCCCAACCCCTGAAAACCGACTGACCCAAAAGTCGATTCGGTCAACTGAAGTGTGGCTTAATTGGAGCAGAGCAGCAGCACGAGCGAGGGGGAGAGCAGCAGCAGCAGCTGGGCGAGCGAGCGATCGAGCGAGAGCCGGAGCAGCAGCAGCAGCGCGAGCGAGCGAGCGAGAGCCGGAGCAGCAGCAGCAGATCCAGCTGGTATGGATGCCACCGCCGAAGGGGCCTCGCACTGGGGGAGAGCCACCATGGAGATGTCGCCCGCGGAGCCGGCTTCAAGGTAGCTGCTCCATGGGGGTGCGGAATGGAGCACCGTCGGCGCCGGGAGGTCGAGTTAAGGAGAAGGTGCGATGTGATGAGTGTACAACCTCTTTGGTGGCGCCGAATAGGCCTCGGCTTCGTCCGAGGAGTCGGTGAGGATGCTGCGGTTCCGGTGGAGCAGGTTAACGCAGTGCTGTGGGGATGGAGCAGCCGCGATAAACGAGGCAATCATCGGAGCAGCTCCTTGGAGGTGGAGGACGGGGCGGATGAACCGGCGGGACGGTGAGATGGACGATGGATCCTCATCCGGGGAGGTGGACGAGGGACGTCGAGCTATTGCGGTGGATGACATCGTCGGGGAAGAGGCTCCGGCTGGGTAGTGGTGACGTGGCAGACGGAGGAGGGTGGGGTTTTGCGGCTGGAGCGGAGAGGTTATGGCGGCCTGGGATTTTGAATGGCGAAAAGGGGGCGATGGGAGGGGGTGAAGCATGACTTAGGGACGCGCTTGTCCAAAATGTAGGGTGTGTTACAAAAGTACCCCCCACCGATTTGAACTAGCGGCCCTTTCGGCTCAGGGTTAGAAGGGGGATTTTGCGTGTCGGGGTTTGGCAGCTTGAGGGAGTTTTCTCACGCATTGTAATTTCAGGATAGCAAGGCGTGGGTTGTGAAGGCGTCAGTTTTGGGAGCACGATATCTGAATTTTCGGGATATAACAAGACGCAGGTTAAATTTTAGGGACAAGCCTAACGTGTAGTAATATTGTACTTGTACGTACCAAATCAATTCGCACTTCCCTCAACCAAAAAGAAAACGAAAAAATTAAACTATTGACACCACACAAAGAGAGAGTGTTGCCCCGTTTTACTATACAAATGCTATTCAAAGCTACTCCCTCCTTCCATCTATATAGGGCCTAATGCGTTTTCGATGCTAACTTTGACCAAATATTAGAGGAATGATATATGACATGCAACTTACACAAAGCACACCGTTAACTTCGTCTGTGAAAGGTTCTTTCAATGATATAATTTTCACATTGTGCATGTCATGTACTATTAATCTTGTCAATAGTCAAAGGCGGTCTTAAAAATCTCATTACGCGCTATATAGATGGAAGGAGGGAGTATGAATCCATGTTATGTCCGATTAAATTTTTTCGCTTGCTGTATAAGGCATGTAACCTACTCATACCAACATTTTAGTGCATTCCAAATGTCTATACTACTGCTGCAATTCGAACTAAATTTGAATTCGTTTCTCTATTTCAATAAGAATCTACAATCATGATTGTTGCCAACTTCAACCATCATAGTTTCCTTGCTATCCGCCAGATATAAATCGGACGGCTTGTAATGCAGGATGGCAGGCACACCATCATCTACAACTCCGTTTTTTATAAGAGTAGAGATAAAATATATTAAATGTAGTGTAACATGTTCATAAACACACAATGTGTATCACCGTTATATATATTCACACATGCGTCGATTTAAAACACTATGATAAATTCTTCAAATATCTGAATTTGCTTTTTATAATGAAGTATATATGATCTCTATTCGTCTTTTACACCCACACAACCCTCTTATCTTTGTAGCTAGCGCTAACTTTCTCTTGTGCATGCACACGCCCGCATCCTTCTCACCCTCCCTCGGCATTCTCTAGCTCCATCTTGCAAATTCATCTTTTCACTTTAGGTCGTTCACCCACGGTGTGTGTAGGCCCCTCAGCTCCTTCTTTATGGCACACATAGATCGAAATGCCTCTCTAGCCAGGTGTGCCTAGCACAAACACAAGCTTCCCCTCTTCTCTTGTCACCGTCCATGCCTCACTCCCACCACTCTTTCCATCGTTCTCGTACTCGCACACTCATCCCTGCTCGATATAGTATGCCTCTCGTACCACCTCCTACATGCATCCCTCTCTCTCTCTATCCTTCTCCTCGTGCCTCATTTGCTTCTAACACACACATGCATGTATACCGATCAATCTCCCAACATATACCTAGATCGACTTTAACTACCCCCCCCCCATAGATCGACGTACCTCACAAGTTATGTCTCTCCTTTCTCTAACAAAGGGCGATTGATCTTCCTATGTAGTTATGTCTGCTTACCACAGCCACATCATCCCCCCTCATCATTCGTGCATGCATCCTGACCCGTCTCTCACACGCACGTTCACAGACAACAAGCAACCATCTCCTCTCTTATTGATATTGCGGGCGTACCCTCCGTTTGTCTAGAAAGCCTATCCCACCATTTGTTAGAAGCAACTCCACTACCACCCCCTCCAACACTCTAGCTCTGTCTCTCTCCCAACCTTATTCCTCTCCTGCACATATGCACGGATGCCGATTGATCTCCCTTAATACATGAGGCAGATCGATCTTCTTAATACATGAGGTAGGCCTCTCTCGTCCTCCACACATATACCAGCCATTGTACCTCTATAGTTAATTGGGCCTCCCTCTTCCCCCACCACACACCGATAGTCAAGCGCTGCAGGTAGGTATCCATGCCACAGAGACAAACTGCACATGTCCCCTCTCACGTTCCAGTAGGCCAGCCACTCTATATCTTTGACGTGGGCACACACAAATTCGATGGCACTCTTTATCGATCACGCACGCACACACACACATCATCCCTCTTTTCGATTCTATGGACACCTCAAGCCGATGATACCTCCACTCTCTTCTCGTGGATCGCCCCTCTATATACATGTTATATCCAGGACTCTATTTCACACACATTGCATATGTTACATTTTTTGATTGACCCCCCCCCCAAAAAAACTCTCAAGAACCCACACACTATATCTCTCTAGGTTTGTATCTCTCTCACACAACCCCACGTAGGTGGTGTACGTATACAAGAAGAGAATAGGTGCACCATGCACGTACTCATGCTTTGTGCCCAGCCACACCCGCGCGGGTACACCGTGGAGCTCATTTCTTTACGAAATGGCAGCCCACGTGCTAATTTGAACGCCTGTAGCGGTTGTTTACCTAGGGAGGTCGTGTACCACACATGCACGAAACAAAGTTCGACTTGACGCGTTGCCGCGTTATTTTTAAATAAAGTTATAGCGCTCAATGGCACATACACAGAATATAAAACGATTTTTATGGAGAAAAAGGTAGTCCGCTCACTATATACAACGGAGCCTTGCGTGCCTGGTTTGTCGCTCTTCAGAGTATCTCACACAAGGCTGCGGTGGCCTCTCTCTCTCACCGTTGGTCACTGATCCGGCCGCATCCCATCCGCCGGGGGAAAGGGAGTGCGGTGGCCTCTCTCTCTCTCTCACCGTTGGTCACTGATCCGGCCGCATCCCGTCCGCCGGGGGAAAGGGAGGAAGTGCATCGTTTCTCCATTCGACGACGCCGAGACAGCACGTCCCGATCTGCGGTACACGCCATTCTCTCTGACCAAGCTCCGGCGCGGCAGGGCCTACGCCACCTGCTCGCAGATTCCGCCCGCCGCCGCTCACCTAGTTACATCCTAACGACCTCCAGGTATCCCCTCCGGCCTTGCTCCACTGCCTGTCTTCCCACGTCGCTGCCTGTGGATCTTCCATAGTTCTTTGCCCAAAACATAGCTCGTCCAACGCACTTTCCATATTGCATTCTCGTCCTCACACCGTTTTAGACAAACACAACCGTGTTGTTATCTTCCCTTAGGGCAAGGAATATGCTTCTTTTTTGTCATCGCATGTGTCATCAACTGTTATTGGCCAGTAATTGTTTCCTTTCTACCTCTTTTTTGCAAATAGGGCTATCCATTTTACCTCGTTGCTATTGCGACCTTTTGGTGAACTACACAAATCACTTTTTTCTTAAAAGTGTTTTGTGTAGTTGTACTAAAATGTCACACGGGCAACGTCTCTACATTTCAGTGCGACTGCACAAAGGGAGATTGGTTTTTCTCTATCCTCCTCATCCAACTCCGAGCCTAATCTTCTCCAACTAGTTAGTCTTAAGAGAGACTGCAAAGGTGACCGGCTTCTATTTGTGTGTTTATTGTTTCATCAGCAGTCATCTATTATCGTAATCACACTTAATATCTTTGGAATAGGGACGCTCAGCTCTATTTTAGTGGAACTACACAAAATGATCAGAATGTTGCACACTCCAGACAGCTACTTTTTTCCCAACATGCCTTGTTGATTTAGACAGAGCTGTGCGGACGTTGCTGCCAATGAAAGCATGGATCAATTTTAATTTAACACCTTCTCACAACTCTGTCTTCAGTTGTGATGTAATTATTAGCTCTGATCTGCTAATAATTGACATGCATTATCAAGGAAGTTAGTTTTTTATTGTTTTCGAAAGAGCATCAATGGCAAGACACGTGAAACAAAAGCTGAAAGCTCACACCCTTGTACAATTTCATGTCGCTGGAAAATTATTTGTATAGTACGTCAATTATGTAAACTAATGATGGAAGCTTGATAGCATTGTCAAAAGCCTCTTCATCATCCGAGAACATGTGCCATGCACAAAATTATACTCCTTCGTTCCTAAATATTTGTCTTTTGACAAATTTCAAATGGGCATATTTTAGAGTGTAGATTCACTCATTTTGCTTCGTATGTGTACTCCCTCCGTTCCTAAATATTCTATTCGTCTTTCTAGAGATTTCAACAAGTGACTACATACGGAGCAAAATGAGTGAATCTACACTCTAAAATATGTACATCCGTATGTGCCAGTCCATTTGAAATCTCTAAAAAGACAAATATTTGAGTAGTCACTCGTTGAAATCTCTAGAAAGACAAATATACTCTGGAGTATATTTAAAAACCGAGGGGATAGTGCACAACCAGATGGGAGACTCAGCTCGGTCGTTGCGCCGCGTTAATAGTGAGTAATGAGCAGTCAAATCGTAAGCCCCACCTTTCCCACTGTAAGTTGCTCTGGAGAAGCAACCATCAATACGCTCTTCTTTGAATCCGCTCAAACTACTCCATCCGTCACTGTTTATACAGCGCGCTTCAGAAAAAAGAAAAAAAATCTGTTGGACCAAGGCGACTAGCGATCGGCCTGAAAAATAGCATTGGTAGTTATAGCACGGTGTCTATTATTAGAGGGAATAATGCGTGCACACATGCATGCAATGCTACCACCCCGGATACACACATGCATGCACTTACTCCACTCCGTAGTAGTACAGAGTACATGGAGAGAAAATTGTGGACTTGATTGCGGTTACCATGCCCTAATTAATTGAGCATTAAACCAATCGCGTCTAAAGTCTCTCTGGTGGTGGAAATTCATTGAGAGAAATGCATCATAATGAAGCACGCCCCGTAAACTGTGATGGAGGGAGGAGTAGTATGAAGGTGCAAAACCAAGTACATGTATGGCTAGTCGGTCAATGCAACCCCTCTTGGCATATCACTGACATGTGGGACGGGAGTGTGAGCAAATCGATCTCAATTGACGACAAAGAGCCAACCCTCCATTCCTTGAGAGAGACGAGGAGCGAGAACACACAGACGGGCTCGCATGGAGGCCAAGATATATTCGAGCATGGTTGGTTGATCGATATCATTCATTACATGTTGGGCTGTCATTTTCCGCCCTTCTTCGGAATAAATGTGTACTTTATCAGAGTAAGAAAATAAGAGTACAGATGCTCCACCATGCGGTTCTAGTAGTAGTACTACTCATACTACAACACTTGGCTCTTCACCTCTTCGTGAAGTCGAACAATGATGGTACTCTGCATGTTGGGTACGACAGTGTATGCCTCTGACAATCTGACACCGAATGGACTGATGCATGTCCACTGAGGGTAGGTTGCATTAGTCAAAAGGCGTAAGCGAGCTTCACCTTGTCCTGCAAGCTTCTCCTCGTTCTGCGAGTTGACGAGACACACCAAAAAGTAGTGCTAGTCCATACTCCCTCCTTTTCGGTTAATATGTCTTAATCTTTTTTGCGGGTAAATGAGAGAGCTTTATTGATATATAAGCATTCTTAGGACGATCAGCCAAGACACTGGTCACTAGGAAGCGAAGTACCACGCAAAAAGAGAAGTAGGAAGCGAGGTGTTTCATCAAGCCAGCTCTCGGCCACATTCAAAGTGCAGCAAGCAAGGTTTGCACGAAGATGCGCCGCAAGGTTTGCTGACTTGTTTACATGTTGAATAACAAAAAAAGAGGAAATATTACCGAGCGCTACTATTTGTAACAGGATATGAGCCAGAATTAAGCAAGAATTGTGGCGAGTGTTCCATGCAATCAACTTCCATTATCACATGCGAGAACCCTCGAAGAGAACCAAATGTGTTGAAGATTGCTTTATCACATTTTAAAATCATAATAAGAGTCCAGACGCTCCACCATCCGGTTCCTAGTACTACTATAGTACGTACCTTTATAGACTATAGTAGTAGTACTAGTACTAGTAAACTTTGCGCTTGGCTGTTCGCCTATTCGGGAAGTCGAACAATAGTAGCACTAGTAGTATAGTGTATGCTTCTGGCAATCTGACATTGAATTAACTGTTGCACGTCCACCGCCTGAGCAAGGGAGAGCTTGCATTAGTCAAAAGTTTCTTCTTGTCCTGCGATCCACAGCGCGCAAGCTTCTCCCGTCCTACAACCTTCTCCTCATTCGGCAAGTTGACAGGACACAACAAAGTAATGCTAGTCCATCCTGCCTCCTCTCCGATTAATATGGCTTAATTTTCAAACGAGATAAATACACTATCTGTCACTGTATATTTGTAAATATACGGTCAGTGGACTTCATAATACGCTCATTGCGCTCAATATATATATTTTCTGGTGTTTATACGGTCACTAGCTCACCCTGAATGAGTATGTGTGTGCATGCACGTGTAGGTTGAGCACTTAGCGTGACTGTGTGTGTTCCGTCGTGTGCTCGGACATGCATGCATTAGGGCATCGTGCGCGTTTTTGCATCCATGTGTACGTGTGACTGTTGCATACACGTAGGGGGAGTACGTGTAGGGGCCACTAAGGAGCAGTCAAATCACACAGTAAGTTAGTCGGAAGAAGCAACCATCATTTCACTCTTGAATGACACATATGCAATATAAAATGGTTGATATGGAGAGAAAAAGAAAACCATTATATATACACTAGTAGGAGCCTAAGCTACAAGCCTGCTTGCTAAGGTTGCTCTCTTCACACGCATAGAACGACGGGCCTGATCCCGCAGCTGGGGGAAGGGAACAATGTTCTGCGTAGACGCGGTCGACATCGGCAAGGGAGAAAACCCACAGTCGGTGCGTCCCAATCGGGGGTCACCGCGGTATGGGCCGATGACGCGTCCCAACCGCCCTTCTAGCTACAGCCCGACATCCCAGGTAGTCCATCTTCCTTTTGGAGCCGGCTTGCTCCACTACCGTAGCTCCATCTCCATGTCGATCTTTCTCTACTTCTACCGGCTTCTACTTGTGATGAGTTTATGTCTCATGAACTAGTGCCAGTACTATTATTCTAATCACACTTCTTTAATGTCTTTTCCATCAGGGATGCTCAGGAAAATTTTAGTGGAACTGCACAAAAGCATCGTATGATCCGAGTGTGTCAGCCGTCTTTCCTTCGGCAGGTTCTACCTGGCCAGGGAATTAAATCATGTTTAGGGTTTAGGGTTTAAGTCGTAGTGACCCCATCAGTAGTTTTCCTTTCGTACATGCTCTAACAACTTTTTTCTTTAGTTTTCAAGTAAATATTGGCTATGATCTGTGAATCATTGAGATGCATCAGCATGCATGTTAGTTTTCCTTTGTATTTGATGGAATGTTGTAACGGGGCAACCTTGGAATAGGAATGAAAATGGAGTGGAAAGTTTCTGTTTTTCCGAAGAAAAAATGGAAATGGAGAGAAACCAACATTTCATTTCGTTGGATCGCGCCATCAAGCAAAACCGACGTTTAAATCATGTCTTTCGTGTTCATGTCTCACCCTCCTCCACGGCTCGACCCCACACGGTCACTCGGGATGCCACTCACCGCAAACCGAGTATACGATAACTTTCCCGCCTGCTTGTCGATGGATCGCGCCATGGAGTACTATCACTACTGGAAGAGATTGACGAGTTGGGGGAGGACAGCTAGCTGTAGCACAGACTCCCAAGAACTTTTTACATGCATGTTGTAGCCGGCTATTGCGATCTTTGAACGCGGAGCAGCCACGTGCACCCAGAAGCAGCACGGGCGACGCTCTCTCGGCTGGCGCACCGCTTCAATGCCGGCGCCAGTGAGAGGTCGCGTCCGCTCTGGCCGGGCATGAATGCGGCACTGACCGTTTTGGGCGGGAAGCACGCGCAGGTTATGAAGAGGGTTTGAGTTGGTCAGGACCGGCCGTGGCAGCGGTCCGGACGTGCGCAAACATGAGATGATGTATGTTAATATTGATGTGTATGTAAATAACAACGTAAATAATGTGCCAGTTGGACAAATATGATTGGAGATGGAGATGGAAATGGAATTTTACGTAAATACAAATATGCATGTCTATGTCTATGTGTGTGTGCGCGACGACTCTCGCGACCTGGAAGCAAGGGACGTGTTTTTGATCGAGTTTTCTTTCTTGGTACATTAGAAAATCAGTTTGTCTAATTCACATCTAGATGTTATTTAAGGATATCGCATCTAAGCTCCCATAAGTATATAATGTAGCAACAAGAAACAAAAAAAACTAGGGCAAAAAAATAGACCACAAACAGAGTGGACATCAACTTACATGTGACATAACTATGTCACATCTAGATGTGTCCTAGAAAGACCCTTAAAAAATTGTCCACCAGTTTTCATTTTTTTTCGGGAACGCGCGTATTCTATTTAAAACCACTCCTATGGAGAGATTTTTTTACTCCATTATAGCATCTTGTTTGATAGAGTTTCTTGCGTCTCGCTCTCTCACCCTCTCCATATCAAAACAAGACAGTGTCCACTCCATCTCTCTCCTCACTGGTGGTCACAGATCCGGCTGAATCCCGTCCGCTGCGGGAGGTGAGGAGGTACAGCATTGACGTTGTCGCTGTCAGAAATGGAGGGAGCCGATGCGCACCGTCCTCTCGGAGCCGGCGCTGGTGCGGACGAAGATCCTCCACGCCCTTGTTCGCTGCCGTCGTGTGGGCAGATCCCGCCTGCCCGCCTAAACGACATCTCGCCCACCTGAGGTATAACTTCTTGTACTGGTCCAGCTCGCCAGGTCGCTGCGTGCGGGTTTTCTTCTATGCAACTACTCCCCAGCTCCACATGCATAGTAGCTAGGGTTCGTCGGCTGGTCCAACATCACCTACTAGTACTATTATAGAGGAAATGCCACTCAAAAGGTTGTCCTGATTTATGCGTCGGTGGAGGTATACATGTTGTTTCGACAAAAAGTACATGGTGGTTGTGCGTTCATTGTCCATATGGTGGTAGTACTATCACTGGTTAAATGAAGAAATGCTTCTTTTCTCGGGTATCCTGCTTTAGTTCCCATCAAGATATAATTATGATGCTTCTGTTTGTTGGTGTACTTTTCATTAATTCTTATTGACAATTGAGATGTCGTTGCTAACCCTTTTTTATATTTTTGGAAACAGCGATGCGTGTCTCCATACCTGGGCATGTCTTCCTCAATTTTAGTGAAACTACACAAAATTGGATGGCCATTGTTGTTCCGCCTCACTGTCTTCTGCCATGTGGTTCTTCCTTCCTCGAGCTTGATTACTGAGAAGAAACAGACCACAATGAGGCTTTGTTGAACTTCATAGGTGCCTCACCCAAACTTGATGCCAAATGGATGATGCATCACCACGATGACCTATCGATGCTTATGGTTGCGCCTCATGGTTGTGTCGGCTGGTGAAGCTGATCGATTTTCAATGAAAAACAAGCTGTCTTCCATCAATACTCTTTGCTTTTTACGCACAAAGATGATATCCTTCGTCAGTTCACCTTGGTTGCGTTGGAGACGCAGTCGTCTTTCATGTTGGTGCGATTTTATCACACAATTGGCTATGAACCAAATGTTTCCTCGAAGAGGATCGACGTTGGTACTAAGAGCATAAGTTTTGTATTGATTTCTAAGCCTTCTCACAACTTTGTATCTAGCTCCCCTGTAATTTTATCTGTCCAGCTATTAACTTTGATTTAAAAAATGGTGTGGACTAAAAACTCGAATGGACGTAGTAGCCCTCCATTTTTATTTACTCCGCATATTAGATTTGACTGAAGTCAAACTTTGTAATACTCTCAAACCTTTCCGATAATTGAAATTAAAATTCTTTATTTGTACACACTCTCACATGTTTCCGATAATTTGGCGCATGTGTGGTTGTTCACTTAAGGGAGGGTAGTGTACCACACGTGAAGGACGGGAAGTGCGACCAGGACGCGTGGGCATGGATCGTTAGTTCATTGGAAGTAGTACTAGTTTTCTTCACTGTACATTAAATAAAGAGTTTTGTTTCGTACTTACACAATTTAAAACGATTGTTATGGAGAGAATAAGAAAACCACTCCACTATATATTAGTCGTATACACACGAGAGTACTATATGGACGCAGCTTCATTGACTTAGTGCACCTGCCTTTGGGTTTATGACAGGTGGGCCCAAAATGTGGCTGGCTCACCTGTCATATAGCCAAAAGCAGATGCAGTGAAGGCACCGGAGCTCAATCCGTACTACATTAGTATATATATAAGCGGGAGCCTCAGCGCTTGTTCGCTAGGGTTTGCACTCTCCACACGCTCGCCGCAATACATATAGGTTACACACGGGAGGCTCAACGTTCATTTGCTAGGGTTTGCTATATTCACAGTCTCTCACCCTCTCTTCACCAGATCTAAACAAGACCGCGTTGGCCTCTTGTCTCTCTCTCCCCCCCCCCCTCACAGCTGGTGAAGGAGGCGTCTGTATCCCGTCGCACCGGGAAGGGGAGGAGGTGCAGTGTTAACTCTATCGCCTTTGGCGAGGGATGCAATCCACTGCCGGCTGCGCTGTTCTCTTTCACCCAGCGCCTGTGCGGGAGGGCCGCCGACCCCTTCTTCCTCGCTGCCGTACGTAGTGTGGGCTGATCCGGCCTCCCGCCGCACGCCTTGCCACATCCCGACGACCCTAAGGTATAAGTTTATTTGAAACCGTCGTTGCTCTAGCTGCATGTGGATCTTTTTTGATCTGTAGTCGAATCTAGGTCTTGGTTCAAAGAGTAAAGAATGGTGCGGTGGGGTGGAGCATGAATCTAGGACGTGGTTCAATGAGGAAAGGAGGGAGGAAAAGTAATATAGACTGGCTATCTAGCCGCTTTGTTGGTCAAAAAGGGAAAAGGGGGGTAACCCAGTACACACATCTGTAAGGAACCGATCTCTTTGTTGAAAAGGGAAAGAAACTGGGGGGGGTTGTTTGTGCAGGACTAGATTTGCTGCCCTCACATAGGAAAAAAGTTCAAAGAGAACAAATATGGGACCAACACAGATATGCTTCTTGGCTACATACTCTGCATCACCCATTTATACGTGTGGACGCACATGGTGCTAGCATGTCCCATACAACTATTTTGCTGTTGTTAATCTAAGAATGCCGCCAGAAAATTGAAGCAATGCCACTGTTAAAAGTAAATTACATTTTTTTACGAATGTTGTTTCAAGAGAATGTCTCTGTTAATATGAATCAATGCAACCATTTTAGAAATGTTACTATCCTGCTTTGTTTTCCATCGAAGATAAGTTAGATGCTTCTTTCTATCACAGTTTGTTTCATCCTCCTTTATCGGCAAGTAATTGTTTCCTTTTTTGCCTCTATTAAAACAGGGGTATCAATTCAACTTGTTGCTATTGCGACGTTTTGCTTTGCTACACGAAACACTTATGTTTGAAGAGTGTTTTGTGTAGTTCAACTCGAATGTCACACCGGTGACTTTGCTTAATTTTGGTGGAACTGCACAAAAGGAGATCGAGATTTGTTTCCAGTCTTCGTGACGAGTTGTTTCAACTCTTGGTCTCAACCACATGATGTGCAGTGTGCTTTGAGATGTTGTGCTACTTGTTTTGGTACTGTTTTAAATAAATGTTGAATTGAAGCTATTGTATTGTTGTCTTTTCCCATTAAGTAGTGAACAAAAATGGGACCAACCCCAACATGATGCTTGTTGCTTTGTTACAACAAATTCAACATCACCCCCTTTATAAGCCAGTAATTGATGCCACTCCCAGAATTAACTACTGAATCTTATTTCGAAACTGCAACACTTGTTAGGGATTGGCAGGATTACCATTTTTGTGGCCGCATGTTTCATCCTCCTTTATTAGCCAGTAATTGATTCCTTTTTTGCCTCTGTTTAAACAGGGATATCTATTCAACTTGTTGCTATTGCGACATTTTGCTTCGCTACGCGAAACACTTTGCTTGATTTCAGTGCAACTGCACAAAACGAGATTGGATTTCCTATTCGTGTTGGCAGATTCGTATTTTATCCTAGTGTTCTCATGAAAGGTCAGTACAGGCCTTTATGCACATGATTGTGCAGTGTGCTTTGAGATGTTCTGCTACTTGTATTGGTACTGTTTTAAATAAATGTTGAATTGAAGCTATTGTATTGCTGTCTTTTCCCATTAAGTAGTGAACAAAAATGGGACCAACCTAGACATGATGCTTGTTGCTTTGTTTCAACAAACTCTGCATCACCCCCTTTATAAGTAGATGGAAGCACATATTGTTGTTGCGCCCACTCTCCCTTGGATCTGTTTATGCTTTTCATTAATCTAATGCCACTGGTAAAATTAAGCAATGCCACTCGTAGAATTAATTAACTACTGAATCTTAGTTCAAAACTGCAACACTTGTTAGGAATGGTACTATCCTTCTTTGTAGTTCTTTCTACATGTTTAACCAAGGTATTGTTAAGATAATGTCTCTGTTAAAATGAATCAGTTGCATTGTTTTAGGAATGGTACTTTTCTGCTTTGTCGTTCTTTATACATGTTGAAACAAGGCATTGTTAAGATAATGTCTCAGTCAATATGAATGAATCACACTGATGGCGAATTGCTACTCTCCTGGTTTTTTTCCATTAAGACAAGTCATCAACTGTTATTTCTCAGTAATTGTTCCCCTTATACCTATTGTTGCTTACAGGGATATCAAAATTAAAGCTCGGTTTTATTCCGACTTTGATTTTAGTTGAACTGCACAAAAGGAACCAATGTGTCCAAGGCAAACTGCTGCATTACTGGGTCCAGTTGGTCATTCCACTTTGCAGAAAGAAGAAGTCACTGTTTGTGGTACATTACAGAAGGAATGACCAAGAAGCTTTACAGAGTATTATGAGACACCGGTGACATGACTAGTCTGCAGAGACCATTGGCAATTTAACAACACGTGGAGTGCCCTGGGAAAAAAGTGCCCAAACAAGTACAAGAAGCTATGACAGGACTCCACGATCATAGGCATTACATATTTTGAATGGGAAAAGCTTGTCAAAGTTTAATCATTGATGTTAGCAAGAATACTTTAGTTTAATATATTGGAATTGGAAAACCTTGTCAAAATTTGCTCATTGATGTTCGCCAGAAGACATGCATTTGATATTTTTGAGTGGGACGCCCTTGCTGTGAGCAGTGCCGAGTGTTTTTTCCTATTCCTGTGTTCAGTTTAGAAGTAAATAGTTACTCTGCTGAGATATTCCTGTGTTAAGAGTTTGTTCTGAATATTGTCTATGTAATGCCAGGCCTAGTGTTTGATTGCAAAGTTGAGCTTGGAATGTTGTGGCATGCGGCATCACGAGTTGTTCACCGTGCCTCCTGAGAATAATGCTTCGTATTGTTTTGCATGTCGATCTAATGCCAGTGATTTGCTTGTTAAGAAGATCATCCTCTTCTGTTGTTTCCATGCATAAGAAGTTCATCGTCTGATGTTTCATTCATAGCCTATACGACATGTCGGGTAGGTTAGACGTGAAACCATATGATCTTCCGACCAACTCATGATATTAGGCCGTGATTGGATCGTCGTTTTCCAACTGAAACCGCTTGTAAAACTGATGCTTGTAAATTAAAGCAGATTGTCTCGGGCGAAGGCGCTTGGTGGGTCGATTTCGACTAGTAAAATATCGGAAGTACTTCACACACGATAGAAACGTTGAACGACACTCGAACGATTGCTAATCCAGTCGTTAGCTATTGTTTCAGCCTTGCCCATGGATGGCATGATACGCACATTGTGCATGTATCATCTGGTAATGTCGTCCATATAGCAAGCAGTGCTCGTAAAATATACACTGGTCTCTCAAATTACACGCGTAACCCGCCGGTTTTACTTACATACCTCGGGCCCTCGGTTTCATTATGCCTGTATTTTACGCGTTGTTTCCGATGACGAGTAAATTACACTTTTATGTTAATACAGGTTTGAAATAAACCAGAGCTCCCAAGCGCGGCCTTCCCGTTTCATGTCGTCTCAGTTTCTCCAAGGTGCTCATAGGTGTCCGATGATCCTGGCTTCCTGAATGAGCAGCAGGCGCTGTATCAGACCTCCGTAGGGCCCGCGAGGCCCTCTCTGTTGTCCTTCGAGTTGTTGGGCTCGCCGTGGCGCCGAGCATTGTTAACATGGTCAACGAACATGAGGATTCAGGAGATGACTTTTTTTGACTGGATGACACTAGGGACCCACTAGGGCCATAGCCATACGTACACAAGTGCCTCCTTATTATGTACAACTATATTTTTTTTTGCTTTCTCCTGGTTTCCTGACATCACGGTCCCACACCATTGTCAACCTATGTAGTCAATATAAAGGAGAGAATTGCACAAGGTACGGCCGACAGTTGGGACCAAGCAGCTCAAGTAGTATTTGTGTTTTTGAGGCGTGAGCACTGCAGAGTTTTTCTTGGCGATGATTTCGTTGTTGTTCAGAGGAGAGCAGGGTATTAACTGGGCGGGCTGTGGCCCGTCTAGCCCAAGCCAGATATCCAGCCTAGATACTAATTTTTTCAAGATGAAAATGGCTAGCCCAGCTATACGTCTTTTTGAGGAATACCCAGGCAAGGTCAACTTGTTATTCTCCCCCACGCTGGGCTGCAAATCTTTCCTAGGAGGGATGCATTAGGCTTAATAGGAAAATGGACTTTAAAAAATAATAAATGGGATGTAATTATAAAAACTAGGCAGTAACTATAAAAAATGCACCAAACATGAAATTAGTTTATAAAATATTATTTATGGATTTTGAAAATCTTAAATTTTCATTGTTGCGCGCGCAATGTTTCGTTGGATTTTTACATAATACAAATTTATATTTAATCTGACTAGAAATTTCGGGATAAAAATATTTCAGATCCCATCAAAATGTGGGAAATTTTATTGAATTCTGTCTTCAACGGTTGGTTGAAATTATTAATCGTTGTCCTAGCTAGAAAATGGGATGTACTTTTAACAAACTGTAAATGGGCTGTTGTAAATTCCATTAGAATTCAAAAATGGGTTGTACATCCTTACAAAACGCAAATGGGCTATAAGTTCTCTGCCACACACTTGTGGGCCTACTAAATGACGCGTCCCATAAAAAAAATAAGTTGACGCGTATGCAAGGCTTTGTCAACTTATTATAGTCAACACACAGTTCTAGCAGCAGTGGCCGTTGGATGTCTAATCAACGGATGTCGTGCTTCTTCTTCAATCTTGGATATTCTTAGCTTCGGCCGCCCTAAAAATGATTCCCCCCTGACATCTAGGGCGCACCATTTCGGAGGCTGACCTATGGGCCTACTAAGTTGGAGCGTACCAAGGGCTTTGTCAACTTAGTCAATATAAATGATTCTAGCTTCAGTGACCGTACGATGTCCGTCCAACGGCCGTAGTGCTTCTTCAACCTCTGCTCTTCTTGGTCCAGCCGCCCAAAGCAGCGCCGGTCGTGCCGCCTGCTCCTGCCTCCCGTGGCCGGCTGTGCTGCCGTGGAGGCCTCACCGCCCCCATACTACTCCCACCGCTGGCTAGGCCATCCCTCCACTCACCCACACCCCCTGTTATTCTGTGGCGACAGCAGCCTCACAGTGCAGCCGAATCAGTGAACCCTCGTACTCCTCTCCGCGCGGGCTTCCTCTGCTGCGTCTTCCCCGGCTCCGCGTCGTCCCCTTCCTAGGCATCACCGTCGTCCACTGCCCTGGTGCTCTAGGCACTGTGGGGTCAACATGGTCAACGACCGACTTCCATCGAAAGAGTACTATACGTGGAGAGGCTGACAGCTGGGTCCACGGCAGCCGCAAGGAAGTGCCTCCTTATTACGTGCAAAATAATTATTCCTCCACCTGACAATAAGGACCCACCCGATAGGCCACCTTATTTCGCGAAAAAACATTTCCTCCCTGACTGCTGGGACCCACCGAACGGGCCACTATATTTTGCGAAAAAAACGTCCCCGCCCCCCCGCTGTCAGCCCGGACCAACCCGGAAGTGCCTCTTTATTACGCACAAAAAAATGAATACTCCCCCTGGTAGCTAGGACCCACCTTGGTGGGAGGCTGACTTGTGGGCCTACTAAGTTGACGGGGATGGAGGGCTTTGTCAACTTAGTCAATATGAACGATTCTAGCTCCAGTGACCGTATGATGTCCATCCAACGGCCGTAGTGCTTCTTCAACCTCTGGTCTTCTTCCTCCAGCCGCCCAAAGGAGCGTCGGTCGTGCCGCTTGCTCCTGCCTCCCGTGGCCGTCTGTGTTGCCGCGGAGGCCTCACCGCCCCCTACTATTCCCACCGCTGGCCAGGCCCTGCGGCGACGGCAGCCTCACACCGCAGCCGAACGAGTGAACCCTCATACTCCTCTCCGCGTGGGCATCCACTGTCGCGTCTTCACCGGCTCCACGTCGTCCCCTTCCTAGGCCTCTCCGTCGTCCACCACTCTGGTTCTCTCGGTGCGGCGTGGTCAACGTGGTCAAGGAACGACTTCCATCGGACGTGGACCGTACGTGGAGAGGCTGACAGCTGGGTCCACAGCCGCAGCAAGGAAGTGCCTCCTTATTACGCGGAAAATAATGATTCCTCCACCTGACAGCAGGGACCCACCGGACGGGCCTACGTATTTTGCGAAAAAAATGTTTCCCCCCTGACTACTGGGACCCACTAGCTACACCATCGCACGCAAGGAAGTGCGTCCGAAAAAAAAACGATTCGCCCCCCTGACTGCTGGGACCCACCAGCTACATCTTCGCACGCAAGGAAGTGCCTGACAGTCGGGACCCACCTGGTCGAAGCGTACGTAGCGTTGTCATTTTGGTCGCGAACATGTACGTACATATATACTGTTCGATGTAGAGGCGCTTACATGTTGTAGTAGAGGCGCGCACATAGCATGTACACGTACATACAGCGGCCAGGGTGCAAGATAGAAAATACGGCCACGTACATACATACGGGAGGGGTCTCGAACGCCTACTCGTGCATACGTACGGCCAGGGCTCGTGTACATGACTGGGTCGGAACGGAGAAATAGCGTCGTCGTCGTGTTCACGGGGAGGCACCGGAATGCGTCATGTTCATGGGGAGGTAACGGAATGCATCATGTTCATCGGGAGGCAACGGAACGCGTGGGAGCCAACCGGCTGGGTCGGAACGGAATATGTGGTCATGTTCATCAGGAGGACTTGGACGGAACAGGCGATGGAAACGAGGCCTGGCAGCAGAGGAGGAACAACGGAGGAAACAGACCTCCTACGTTTGGAACGGGGTCCTGTTGATCAGGAGGGGTGTGGCGTACCGCAAAACGGAGGAAACGGAACTCCTATGGTCGAAACGGGGGTCCTGTTGATCGGGAGGGGTGTGGCGTACCGCAAAACGAATGAAACGGACCTCCTACGGTCGAAACGGGGGTCCTGTTGATTGGGAGGGTTGTGGCGTACCGCAAAACGGACGAAACGAACTTGTGTTGGAGCACTACGCGCTACTGGAATCATCTACTTTGCCATCTGCCAGCTCTTTGCCGTCAGCTAGCAGACGGCAAAGAAGCTCTTTGCCATCAGCTACCCGAAAGCAGACGGCAAAGAAATGGGTGATGGCAAAGAAAGCCTTTGCCATCATCCTGTTCTTTGCCGTCCGCTAGCTGACGGCAAAGAATCTTTGCCGTCCGCTAGCAGACGGCAAAGAGGGAGGGGGGCCCACTGAGGAGCTGGTTAAAAAATACTTAACGTCCCCCCGCTTTGCCATCCGCCGCAGACGGCAAATATGAACAAAAGCGGACGGCAAAGGAGGGCGGACGACAAAGGTTACCCTAACTAACCTAACTAACGGCCGAGCCCCCTCCCCTGCCCGTTACTCATCTCTCTCCCTCGACCTCCTCCGCCCCCGCCCCCACCGCCCGACGCCGCCCCCGCCCTCGCCGCCCCCGCCACCGCCCCCCGCCGCCTG
>NC_057804.1:379479774-379486596 GCF_018294505.1 Triticum aestivum | reverse complement strand
ACCCCGAAACAGCACCCCGACACCGACATGACACCCCGACCCCCTAAACCTCCCGAAAAGGTGCTCTTTGGCCTTCCAGAGGCCGACGGGGTTATATATTTGTGAATTATTAGTTAGGTCATATATTTTTTGATTTTGTTATGAAAAACATCATATATAATTGTGTTGATCGGGTAGATTTAAATGTGCAGTTGTTTCATCGCTGCGAGGTTTGGTGTTCGACGACCTCACCGTGCGTTTGACGAGCTCTGCCCCTTCGTTCGTGGGTGAGCACAAATGACATGTCCTTCTCCCCCATTAATTATTTGCACAAATGACATGAAATTTGGTAGCTAGCTATATATGTGTCTTGAATCATCAGTATGCGTAACCAATATGTGTCTCCCGTTCCAAAGCGTCATAGTTATAAATATGCATGCATTTGCATATTTATAACCTTGATTCTTTCGAATTGTCCAACGCTATCCATGGACAGCCCGAGTATGTGTAGATTGGGTTCGTTTTCCCATATGCTTTGCTCCGGATCCGACGCATAAATTCCGTCAGTGCCTCCCATGTTGTTCTCCGGGTACACCTCCTCTCTGTTTATTGCAGAGACGTGTATCAGGAGAACAGCGGGGAGGTGCTGCCGAAATTTTGCGTCGGATCTGGAGCATAGCTTGGGAAAATGAACCCAATCTACACATACTCGGGTGGGATTAGGACCTATCATTACCTATTAGAGTGTAGGTTGCATGGACGTAATAAAATTGACAAAGTAGATCGATAGATGTATATATACATGGTGAATTATATATATAATTGTTGTGTGTCCAGTAGCTCTAAAAGTCAAGATGAGTGATCGTGCGTGAATGTATACCGGTCACACTGGTCAGAACAAATGGAGCGCTAAATGGTTCACAAAAATCAAGGGGTTTGTCCAAGCCACATTTGCAAATGGCCAGAGGAAAACTTGGTGCCCCTGTTTCCGATGCGGCAATTGGGAAAAGAGGACAGAGGCTGAAATGGGTAAACACCTGCAGAAGAATGGTTTTACGCCTGATTATACGGTGTGGACATTTCATGGTGAGTCTGCCCAACATGACCGAGCTGAGGTGGATCATCGTTGCACCGACGAGCATGGTACCAGGATGGAAAACATGGTGCAAGACTATGATGATGCTCGGGATTCGGACGAGGAGTTGGAGGAATCTGCAAAGGCCTTCAATGAAATGTTGGAGTCTTCAAAACGTCCGCTCCACGAGCACACTGAGCTTTGTCAGTTGGATGCCATCTCACAAGTAATGGCTTTGAAGGCTCAGTTCAACTTGGGCAGAGAATGCTATGACGCAATTATGACAGTATTTGGACGCTTTCTACCCAAAGGCCATGTAATGCCTGCAAACCTGTACCAGTCGGACAAAATCCTCCGTGCACTGAAGATGCCCTATGAGAAGATACATGCCTGTGAGAAAGGATGTGCCTTATTTAGGATTGACTATGCGGACTTGAACTATTGTCCCATTTGCAAGTGTTCCAGTAATATTGTGGTAGACAACGGTATGGGTGAGAAGACACAAAACAAAATCCCTGTTAGTGTTCTTCGGTATATGCCAATCGTACCAAGACTTCAACGTCTTTTCATGGTCGAAGAGACGGCCAGACAGATGACATGGCACAAAACAGGCAAAAGAACCGAACTAGATGCAGATGGTAATCTGATGATGGTACACACATCGGATGGTGTTGCGTGGAAAAAGTTTGATGAATTACATGCTGACAAAGCGGCAGATCTGAGGCATCCTTGAGTCGGCATCAGCACCGATGGGTTTAGTGTGTTTGGTATGACGGAAGCCCAACACAGTTGTTGGCCCGTATTTGTCTTTCCACTCAATCTCCCCCCCGGACAGATTATGCAAAGAAAGAACATTTTCCTAACGTTGATAATTCCAGGGCCCAACTATCCGGGGAAAACTATGAATGTGTACATGCAGCCGCTTAAGGACGAATTGCAAGAAGCCTGGGATAATGGGTTCAAGACATAGGATGCCTATAGCAAACGAAACTTCATAATGCGTGTCTGGTACATGTACTCGATGCATGACTTGCCGGCATATGCGCTATTCGTTGGCTGGTGTGTGAATGGAAGGTTCCCGTGCCCCACATGCAAGGGAGGTCTTGAGTTTCGTTGGCTTCAGGCCGGTCGCAAGTTTTCTTGCTTCGACATGCATAGACAGTTCCTGGATCCTCGCCGTAAGTTCAGGAAAGACAAGAAGAACTTCATCAGAGGTAGAGTTGTAAAAAACTCTGCACCACCTGCGTTGACAGGCCAACAGACCCTGGATCAGTTAAACGCTCTCGAGCCAGATCCAGAGCGTCCAGGGTACTTCAAGGGGTATAATTCTGAGCACGCCTGGACTCACAAAACATGCTTATGGGATCTGCCTTACTTCAAAGACCTCCTTTGCCCACACAACATCAACGTGATGCACACTGAGAAGAATATCGCCGAGGCACTTTTTGGTACATTGTTCAGCATAGATGGGAAGTCAAAGGATAATACTAAGGCTAGAGTCGATCTGGAGGCACTATGTGATAGGCCGTTACAAAACATGAAAGAACCTAAAGGAAAGCAGAACTGGACGAACCCAAAGGCATGGTTCAATCTTGGAAGGCCAGCTATGAGGAAATTATCTTGTGGGTGAAAATGCAGTTGATGTTCCCCGATGGGTATGCAGCGAATCTAAAGAGGGGAGCGAGTCTTGATAAATTGAAGATATTTGGTCTCAAGAGTCATAATTGGCACATATGGATTGAGCGGGTAATGCCGGTGATGTTGCGTGGCTTCATCCCCGAGGATGAATGGCTAATACTGGCAGAACTTAGCTATTTCTTCCGTGTTCTTTGTGCGAAAGAACTATCGCCTGGCGTGCTAGAAGAAATGGAAGAGTTGGCGCCAGAGTTGATCTGCAAGTTAGAGAAGATCTTTCCACCGGGCTTCTTTAATCCAATGCAGCATTTGATTTTGCATCTCCCGACCGAGGCAAGATTGGGGGGGCCCGTGCAAAATCGTTGGTGCTACCCAACTGAGAGGATGCAGAAGACGCTTCGAGAAAAATGTAAAAATAAACATAGAATTGAAGCGTCTATGGCTGAGGCATTCATCACTGAGGAGGCGGCAAACTTCGTGACAGCACACTACGAAACCAAATTTGCCATTTGCATAATCCGAAGCCTCGGTACAATGCTGACGAGCCTAAAAAGGGTGGATCCAACCTCAGCCTATTCAAAGGCAATCTCGCACCAGCCAGTGTTTCAAATCCAGTATCTTTGGATAATGAAGAATGGCGGACCATTTCGTTGTATATCTTCAACAACCTGATAGAAGTGCGGCCGTACATCGAGTAAGTTCTCGGTACATTGTTTCACAACTTCTATTTCCTTTGAACTGCTCTTATTCCTGGATATTCCATACAGTCGATACGTCGCCCTATTCTCGTATGGAGCGGTGATCCAAAAGGATTCCGTCGAAGAGTATGAGCTTCTCGCAAAGCAAGGAGGCGGCTATCCCGGTTTCATCTCTTGGTTCAAACAAACGGTAAATTCTATTAGACAATTTCATTTCATTCGCTAATTTGTGCGTAATGCAACAATCCTTTCATATTAAACTTGTAGGCTAATTCAGAGTCTATGGACGCCGAATTGAGACAAGTCGCTAATGGTTTTGACTATAAGGTCCGTTCATTTGACAAATACGACATCAACGGGTATCATTTTCGTACCTATGGCGAAGAGCTATCTATGGCCGACCGAAAGTCTACAAATTGTTGTGTATCTGCTATCGGCGAAGGAGGTACCATGTATTATGGGAGAGTTGAAGCAATTTATGAACTTATATTCTATGGTGAAAACCCACCGAATGTGGTAGTCTTCAAATGTTATTGGTTTCAGCCGAAGGAGACTAGAAGGACTCATGAACATATAGGGCTAGTTGAAATCAACCAAAGCACCCATTTAGATGTTCCTGATGTCTATATTATGGCTCAACAGGCGACCCAAGTATTCTATCTACCCTGGGCCTGCCAAACTAATCCAAATCTGAAAGGTTGGGATGTCGTTTATGAAGTGCCGCCACGTGCTAGACTATCTCCCCCAAAGGAAGAGGATTATGAAACTCACATTAACCCAGACACATATGAAGGAGAATTCTTCCAAGAGACACGTCTTTCCAAAAAGCGTTTCAAGAACCGGTATACTTCACCCCAAAACATTGAAGTAGACAGCGACAGTGAATCCCACATCACCCCAGAGGAGGAACAAGAAGAGCCGGAACAAGAAGAGGTTACTGCTGCGGACAACCTCTCAATGCTTGACCGATTATGTAAAGGTGGCCTTCCACATGTTGATGCCACTGAACCCTATGAGCCCGTCATTGATTATAGTGATGATGATGATTATGCATTTATTGATGATACTGATCGAGATTATTAGTAGTGTCAGGTATTCAATTTTTTTATGTTGTACTTGATGATGATACAATTAAGTGATATACATATTATTATTCATGTCGGTATTTTTTTTATGTTCTACTAATTTAGTTTACTCTTTGTCATGGCAGGTGTTGAAAGATGGAAGGGGAGCCGACTGAGGCCAAGGACAAACGTGCCCAAATTGAAGGTGTGCCACACCATCAAGGTAGCTCCAGCTTATATCAGTTCGGGCGGAATTGGGTAATGTGGTTTGCTTCATTATTAATGCAATTCATTCATCATGCTAGCTTGAGCCCTTTAATTACTAATTTACTTTATTTCTCTCTTTCAGGCATGCTACAATAAGACGGATAAGGTGCCAGAGGGGTACGACCTGTATGCCATGGCCCACACTGCCTCTTACAAGCAAGTCAAGGGGAAGGCGAGGAAAGGGGAGGAGTTTAACCCGAGCCAGATCCCCTACAATCCAGAGTAGGTGATGATATCTAGTGGCGGGAGGTCCCGTGGCTCCATAGCCATTGATCCAGAGATTGCTCCTGAGACCACGGTGAGTTTAGTTTGAATGGACGTTACTTGCTAGTCTTTACATTTGAGTGTCATCATGCTAACGAAACATTGGAAATGATCTTTGGTGCAGTGTTACTCCACACAAGCATCACACGATCCTTCTCCAGCTACTGGCCTGAGCCAGCCCGCTCCCACACCTCCATGATCAAGGTAAGTTTCTCTAGTTTTTTGCCTAACAAATGCATAAAGACCTAGACTTAGCTTTATTTCATCCAATATGCTTACCTTAATGACCTAGACGTAGCTTCTTTTCCTGCAAACTGACTTAATAAGCTTACTGACCCCCAAAACCAGCCATTTTACCTAAGTTAGCTCTAAAACGATCTATACTTAGCTTTGTTTCTTCCAAAATGACCTAAGTTAGTTATAATATGCTTAGTTAACTATGTTTGCTCAATAATGACATGTACTTACCTTACTTATGTAAAAAACAACATAATTAGCTTAGTTAGCTCATAAACGATCCATTTTACCTAAATTAGCTCTAAAATGATGCATTTTACCTAAGTTAGCTCATAAACGATCCATTTCACCTAAGTTACCTCACAAACGATGGCGTGCTTCTTCTTCTAGTCTTCTTCTTCTAGTCACCTTTTCCTAACTTTCTTATTTGCCATTTTGCAGATTTCATTCACTTCTCGGAAGCTAGCTTGCTATGATGGAGTGCTTGTTTTTAATTTCATTCTCTTCTAGTATTCTTCTAGCTTGCTACGATGGAACTTGCTATCTTGATGAAACTTTGCATTGTAATATGTATGTGCAACTTTGCTATCTTGATGGAACTTGCTATGTATGAGTGGATGGAACTATATATGTATGTACGATGAAACTTATGTGCTGTTAAATAGCTCTGTGAAATATATCTATATATGTCATATATATTTGCTGTGAAAATTGTTGGATTTAAAAAAAACAGAAAAAAGAGCCAATATGCAGGCCCTTGGCCGTCAGCCACCGACGGCAAAGGTCTCTTTGCCATCAGCAGCGGACGGCAAAGAGGCCACATGGCAAGCAACTGTGCATCCTAGGAGGCTGACCTATTTGGTCAGTTTGCCAACAGTGGCTGACGGCAAAGAGAAAAAAAAACTTCGCCTACAGCGGCGGACGGCAAAGGCCTTCCGATGTTTGCCGTCAGCGGCCGACGGCAAAGGCTTGCCGTTAACCACCTAATGGAGTAACAGCGCAATTATTGCCGTCAGTATTCTTTGCCGCCGGCAGCTGATGGCAAAGGACCCTTTGTAGCCCGAAGCGGACGACAATGTAGCTCTTTGTCGTCCCGTACGTTGCCGTCCACTTTTGCCGTCAGCGGCGGACGGCAAAGACCTTTGCCGTCCGCCATACGTGCCTTTGTCGTCTGCCGTGGCTGATGGCAAAGTAGCTGATTCCTATAGTGACGGTCGAAACGGGGGTCCTGTTCATCGGGAGGGGTGTGGCGTACCGCAAAACGGGACTCCACGGGATACTGTTCATCTCCACCATCGACCTCCTCCAGCCTCCACGGGCTACCGTCGACCTCCTCCAGCCTCCACGGGCTCCTGTTCATCCAGCCTCCACCGTGCGCTACTCCACCGGCTACTGTTCAACCACCCCTCCACGGGCACCCCTCCACCGTCTACTGTTCATCCAGCCCTCCACACCACGGGGTCCTGTTCAACCACCCCTCCACGGGCACCCCTCCACCGTGTACTGTTCATCTAGCCCTCCACGGGGTCGTCCTATTCATCCAGCCCTCCACACCACGGGGTCCTGTTCATCCAGAGGCAACGCCACCGCTCACTGTTCATCC
>NC_057804.1:379473760-379479505 GCF_018294505.1 Triticum aestivum | reverse complement strand
GCAACACTCACTATTCATCCAATCGATCGGCTTCAGTTAGCAGCAGTGTCGGGGGAAGCTGATCCACCAACACCTATGGGGACCGGGCCCCTTTCGGTTCGGTGGGAGGCGGAGGCCGCACAAAGAGCGGATCGAGGCGGTACATGCGAGCAGTTTTTACCCAGCTTCGGGCCGCACGGATGCGTAAAACCCTACTGCTGCTTGTTTGTGTGTATTGAATTCTTGCTCAGAGAGATGGACGCTGCCAGACTGAGCGTGAGAGTGTTTCTGGTGTTTCGAATGAGCCGAACCGGCCGAACCCCTTCTACGTTGCACCTGGGCCTCCTTTTATACTTTCAAGGGGTCACCGACAGGTGGCAACGTAGATTAGAAGGGTAAAAATGGAAAAGGATGCGGTAGGTGCAGCTACCGCTACTGTGGATACAGTGCACCCTACCTAACTCTGACGGCAGGGGACAAGGTCATTGGATGCCCGTCTGAGTCGCCTAAACAGTGCAAAAATTGACCGTTAGGAGCGCCACCGTTTGCCACGATGGCCTTCTCTTCATCTCCGCTTGCCACCACGTACCCCTAGCTGCACGGCCTCCTGCCATGTGTGCTTGGGAGAGTCCTAGAGCAACACGTTAGCAGGTGTGCTGGAGCGCGGGCACGAAGTGGGGGTTTCCCGCGGCAAGCTCCTTGCCGCGGTCGTCGTCTTGTCGTGTTTGGGAGCTTGTCGCTCACCGGGTCTTGCCGGGACGCAGGGCACGTCGCGGCAAGCTTTCTTGGTATGCCTTGAGTGGCCTTCCCGGCAAGCTCCTCTTGCCGGGGTCTTGTCTCTTCCCGGCAAGATCCTCTTGTCGGGGCCTGGGTTGGCCTTCCCGGCGAGCTCCTCTTGCCGGGGCCTTGGCTGGCCTTCCCGGCAAGCTCCTATTGCCGGGGCCTTGGTTTGAGTACTTTGTTCTTGAATGGTCTTCGAGGGAACCACGGAGGGTCTTGGCGGTCACCCGGCAAGCCTTGCCGCGGGGCGCTGCAACTGCCCGTGCACGAGTTCGGGATACTAGGGTACCACTACTCTAGTACACCGACAGGAGCCCCCGGGCCTGGGCCATACACGGTGCCGAGCGCTGTTGGGCCAGGCCCAAAACAGTGCACGGGCACGCGCGGCCTAGGTCACGCCGCATATCTCTCCGCTCCCACCGCGCACGCCCAGAACGGCACGCGTCAAACGCAGCGTCGTGGGAGAGATCGTGGGAGGTTGTTTATTTGGAAGGCCGAAATGTCCGCCCCCTCCTCCTTATAAGTAGGGGAAACAGGGGTATTTCCCCTATCTTCGTCATTCGCTGCTGCAATCTCAGAAACCTCCGCCGCCCTCCTCCGCTTCCAAAGTCGAAAGAGAGCAGCGCTCCGCTTCCGTCGCCGCCGCCACTACCAGCGCCGTCGATCTCCCCCACCGCCTCCGCCATGGCTCCGAAGCCCGGAAAGGGGAAGGCCGCGGAAGCTGTGAAGTCGACCGAAGCGCAGCGGCTTGAGGCGCTGCGGAAAGAGCGGGCCTCCTTCCTCCCCGAGCTCTCCGCAAAGGATCTGAGGGAGTGGTACTATCTCTTCTGGTCGACGGAGACACGGGCGCATCCGCGCACAAAGGTACTCTCCGCCATCACCTCGCAAGAAGCTCCAGTTGGCGGGTATCCTTTCTTTGCCGTGTTCTTCTACTGTGGGCTCTGCCCGCCATTCTCTGATTTCTTCTGTGATATCATGAACACCTACGGGCTCCACCTCCTTGATTTTACCCCCAACGCCGTCTTGACCATGGCAGTTTTCGCCCATCTATGCGAAAACTTTGTCGGAGTCCACCCCAACATAGCTCTCTTCCGTCATTTCTTCATGCCCCGTGTCGAGAGAGGGGAAACCCTTGCCGGGGGGATCGCCTGGATCTCGCGAGCCGGCAAGAAGGAGACCTATCTGGAGGGGGAGCTCCGCAGCAAGTGGGATGAGTGGAGAGCAAACTGGTGCTGGGTTGTAGAGAAGAACCCGCAGCCGTTCACCGCCCTGTGCCAAGCCCCAGCAGTGCGAGGCAATGATTGGAGCGCTCTGTCCGCGGACGATGACAAGTTGAAGATAGCCACCACCCGGATCTTGCGCCTCAGGCTTGCCGGGTTGACTGTAGGAGCTGTCGGCGCAGATTTCCTCCGCCGCCGCATCGCCCCTCTACAGGCGAAGGGGAGACCCGCCTGGGAATTTGGAGGCCCGGCAGACATCATGAGGTTGCGCCCAGACCTCAACTTCAATTTCACCGTCATAGAATTGGACGGGATACTTAAGGAAATATTCAAGCACGACCCGCAGCATCCCGAGTGGTTCAGGTTGCCGGCAGGTGTTGTGCCTCTGTGTAACAACTCCTCGCGCGACCGCATCTGCGCAATGATGCCATTGTGTGACTCGCACGGGATCGCTCCAACTTGGCAAGAGCCCGCCGGCGACGTCGTGCAGCAGTTCTTCGACAGCCTAGTGGAGGTGGCGGTCAATGCTGACGAGAAGAAGCTCCTCACCCGCGACACCACTGATCAAGAGATGGAGCACATCGCCACCAGGGCGGAAGAGGCGGCGGCAGCCGCGGCCGCGGGTGAATTCGGGTTCACCATGGAGGAAGCGGACGCAGCGTTGGCGATAAGTATTGCCGAACGGGAGCAGCCCGAAGAGGAAGAAGAGCTCGCTGCGCCCGACGCCGAGTCGAACGAGCCCGCCGAAGGTGCGAGCGGCCCACCATATCCGAGGAGCTTGCCGCGAGCAGGGCCCGCAGCGCAGCCCCCAACGCAGCCAAGAAGGCGCCTCTGCAGGGTCGGCGACGTAGCATGGCGGCAAGTGGGCCAACAGCCGCAGCGTCGCGCGATGCACTCTACCGCGGAAAGGACGGTTGCCACGGGAGCGCCTCCTACCGCAGTGACAACTGAAGCGGGGCTGTCTTGGGCTGGCGCTGCAGTCCCCGCCAAGCGGCCAAGGGATCCCACCCCTCCACCTCATCGCGCCGGGGGTGGTCCGAACTTCGACCTCTCCGCGCTCAGCTCCGACGAGGAGGAAGAAGAAGAACAGTAAGATTCCCTTGCTTGTTCTTGTAGTTCTTCAACTTGTTGATCTTGTCTTGCATCGGATCTGATCCATCCTGGGCTCTTCTTTTCAGGACTCTGGCCCAGAGGGCGGCGAAGAGGGCCAAGGGTCAGGTGGTGGTCATCGAGGACGAGCCCACTGCGACGACAGGAGGCGCGCCCGAGCCCACCTTGCCGGATCCGGCCATCACTTCGCAGAGCAGCCCCCAGCGTTTGCATATGGTTTACTTTCTGCTTTTGGGTGCGCGTGGTTGCTCTTTTCCTTTGTTGACATCTGATCACTGGTTTGTTTGTGCAGGAGCAGAACAACTTCATCAGGAGGGCGTGGTGATCTCCTCCGACTCGTCGTCTGCTTCGACTACGCCACCAAGGGCGGACCCCCCGGCAAGGGAGCGCCCTCCGGTAAGGGAGGAGCCTCCGTCAAGGGAGGAGTCTCCAGCAAGGGACAGCGCTAACGATCCATCGGTGGTGGAGGTCATGACAGCAGATCCTAGCACAGGTAGTCCTTTCTGCCCAAAACTTTCTTTGTATTCTTCTGCTGATTTTTCTTCTTGAGTGCTTGTTTCATTTCTCCTTCTTCTCCGGTCGTCAGACCCACCCTCCGCGGATCCGATGGAGACCGAAGTGGGCGGCGAGGAGGACGCGCGCGGCAATACTGATGATGCCGCGGCCGCCGAAGACGGAGCTGGTGCCGATGAGCCTGCCGATGAAGAGGCCGCCAAGGCTGTCGCTGAGGAAGCTGGCGGGGGATCTGGCGATCGCACTGACGGCCCTGAGGCCGCAGGAGCGTCAGGCGCTGCACCGATCGCCGATCCCTCCGCCGCTGTCGCAGCGTCAGGCTCCGAGGAGTCCCAGCCCGTCGCCTATCTGAAGGCTCGCGAGGGCATCTTCATCAACCTCCCTTGGGCGTCAAGCTCCAGGGCGTCGGTGGAAGGAGAAGTTTTGGATGGGGAGGTGCTTGCGTCCGCCGGGTTGTCAATCGTTGACGCGCCGGGAAGCAGCAGTGACGAGCCCAAGGAGGAGCGGCTGCTGCGGAGGCTCCTGGCGCTCTATCACGCCCGCCAAGTCAAGTTGGAGTCCTAGGAAGCGCTTGTCGCGAGGGCGAGCGTGGACATAGAGAAGCGTGCGGAGGAGCTCCGGGGTCTTCGCCAAGAAACTCTTCGGGCCTTGGCGGAGGAGCGGGAGCAGCTTGCTGAGGAGCGGAAGGCCTTCCTCCTCGAGAAGGCCGAAGCTGAAGAGTAGCAGCGGCTCACCGGCGAGAAGCTGTATGCGCGAGAAGACGAGCTGACTCAGCGGAAAGTGAACCTCGACAGCCACGAGGAGGAGCTTGCCGCGCGCGAACGGGCACTTGGCGGGTCGCTCCAAGAGGCAAAGGATGCGGCTGCGGCTGCCGAGACCGCCAAGAAGGAATTGGAAGTAAAGGTGGCGCAGCTGGAGGCTGATCTGAAGGTTGGTGGTGAAGAGCTTGCCGCGCTCAAGCTAGAGCGCGAGAAGGACGCCCTTGCCCACGGTGAGCTGCAGGGCCGACTCGCCGAGAGGGGCAAGGAACTGAGCGCCGCCAAGGATTCCAACGCAGATCTGACGCTGAAGCTGGCCACCTTGACGGAGACGTTGGACAGCGCCAGGAAACGGGAGGCAGACTTGAAGAAAGACATCGAGGCCAACGAGGCACTGCTAGCGAGGGCCACCGAAACCCAGAATCTTCTCAGAGATATTGTGGAGCTCTGGACGGAGGGCCTCGCGGACATTGCTGCAGCCATCGAAGAGGAGCTGGTGCAATTGGGGGTGGAAGGCTTCGGGTACTCCTCCGACAAGAACCTCCAACCCAGCGCCAAGCTCACTCTATTCTTCAAAGGCGTGGCGGCGGCGCTCCAGCAACTCCGGGAACGGATCCCAAAGCAGTTGGCCGACGAGTCACGCTCGATTTGTGCCGGAGTTCTGGAGAAGGTGCTGGTGAAGGTGGCCTTCCGCAATCCGGGCCTCAACCTCACCAACGTCCTCAAGAAGCTGCCGGCGGACGCTGATCTTGACGCACTTAAGGCCCTCGTCGCACCCATTGTGGGCAGGGTGAACGAGGTCAAAAGGGTTGACGGCGGTCGCGTAGATTAGGCCATCCGTTTTCTTCTTTTCTTGTCGCTGCCAGTCATGTCATGGGAACACTTTATTAGAGGCGCGACAAGTTATTTTTGTAATATAACTCTATTTTAGGCAAAAAATTGCTGTGTTACTTCCTTTACTCGACTCTTGGCTTTGTATGGTTCTGCCCTACGCTTTCTGGGGAAACTTGCCGGTGCAGGCACCCTTGCCGCGAGCGCCGAGTGCGGAACTTCAGCAGCCTGCTGGCGGGGTCGCTACCGACAAGCAACCTTGTCGCAACTAGTTGCAGCTCACTTAAGTTGTTGAGCGGACTCGAAACAAAGTAAGGGCGCTAGCGGCTCACTTAAGTTGCTGAGCGGACTCGAAGCAAAGTAAGGGCACTAGTAGCTCACTTAAGTTGTTGAGCAGACTCGAAACAAAGTAAAGGCGCAACTAGCTATGAGTTGGTTCCTCCGCGCACAGGTTTTCCATACAAAGCACGGTCGTTCAAGGAAAATAACTCAAAAACTTAAAAAACGGATTGCTCAAACTTTAGCAACTTTGCTTTTCTGTCGCCTGCTTCCCG
>NC_057804.1:379432133-379473473 GCF_018294505.1 Triticum aestivum | reverse complement strand
CTTCTTTTGAGAAAGAAACAGAGAAATAAAGTAATGATATGGAGCCTTGGGCTTGTTATTGCTTACCGGGATTTGGTGCTGCACAAAGTGTCAGATAACATATGCGAAAAAGGATTATAGCATAAAGAAAAACTGACAAGATGTGCGGGGCACATGAACTTTACTGGTGCACGAGGTCTGCGCCCGGCTCTGTACAAAGGATTACATGCAACAGCGGCAAGACTTGTACAGAAGGTGGTTGCCGGAAAAGCTTCCGGCAACCGCGCCCTACAGGTAAAACTTACGAAGATGTTCAATGTTCCAGGAGTTGCTCACCGGAATGCCATCTTCGGTCTCAAGGCGGACAGCGCCGGGCCTAGTGACTCGTTTCACCCGATAAGGGCCTTCCCACTTCGGCGTCAACTTGTTGGAATTCTTGGCGGACTGAACACGCCGAAGAACAAGGTCGCCTTCCTCGAAGCTCCTGGCTTTAACTTTGCGGCTATGGTAGCGAGCGCAAAGCTTGCTGGTAGCGAGCGGGTCGCACAGCAGCTTGGAGACGGTCTTCCTCAAGGAGCAGCGCGTCATCTTGTCGCAGCTGCTCTTGCTCGAGCTCATCATAAGCGAGCACTCGAGGCGACCCGTAAACGAGTTCCGTGGGGAGAACTGCCTCCGCTCCGTAGACTAGAGCGAAGGGTGTCTGGCCAGTGGCTCGATTTGGCGTCATTCTGATTGACCAAAGAACCACCGGCAGCTCCTCGATCCAGTTTCTTCCGCACTTGTGCAGCCTGTCGAAAGTTCTGGTCTTGAGGCCTCGCAGCACTTCAGCATTTGTCCTCTCCGCTTGACCGTTGCTTCTCGGGTGAGCAACAGAAGCGAAGTAGACCTTGGCGCCAAGATCTTGGACATACTGCATGAAGGTGCGGCTCGTAAATTGGGTGTCGTTGTCAGTGATGATCCTGTTAGGGATCCCAAAACGGCAAACAATCAACCTGAAGAACTTGACTGCTGACTGTGCTGTCACCTTCCTCACTGGTTCCACTTCCGGCCACTTTGTGAACTTGTCGATTGCAACGTACAAGAACTCAAAGCCCCCGACAGATCGGGGGAAGGGGCCGAGGATGTCGAGCCCCCAGACCGAAAATGGCTAGGATAAAGGGATCGTCTGGAGAGCTTGAGCTGGTTGGTTTATCTGCTTGGAATGGAACTGGCACGCTTCACACTTGGTTACTTGTGCAGTTGCATCCTGGAGGGCTGTCGGCCAGAAGAAGCCTTGTCGGAATGCTTTGCCGGCAAGTGCTCTTGCGCCAATGTGGTGACCACATATGCCTCCATGTATCTCTGCCAACAGCTGTTGTCCATCTTCCCGGCGAATGCACTTCAATTTCACACCGTTGAGTCTTATTCTGTACAGTGTGTTGTCGACAAACTTGTACATACTTGACTGCCGGGCTACTCTTTCAGCTTCTTCTTGCTCTTCGGGAAGCTCTCCTGTCTGAAGGAAACGGACAATCTGCTGCGCCCATGCTGGAGCTTGTGGCTCGACAACAAGGACTAAAGGCGTATCTGTTGCTGCGGGAACATCCGCTTCCACCGCAAGAACCTGCGGTTCGGCCGGAGCGTGATATTCCCCGGCAAGCTTGCTGGAGCAAAACTTGTCGGGAGCGTTTGCTTCAACGGAACAAACCAAGAGGTTCGCCGGAGCAGACTGCTCCTCAGCACTCTTGGCGTCGATCTTGGGGACCTTCTTGGCGGCGGCTTCGGGAAGCTCTGCCGGAAAGTAGTCGCCAGAAACCAACTTCCTCTTCTTATTTTGTCCAGTTGATGGTGTCACGGATGGTTGAGTCAGCTTGAGCACAAAGATCCCTGGTTCCACAGGCAACTTTAGTGCAGCACACTTTGACAGGCCATCAGCAATGTCATTCTGAGTTCGCAGAACATGCTCCATTTGCAGGCCGTCAAAGTGTTCTTCTAGCTTTCTCACTTCATCAACATAAGCTTCCATCAATGGACTCTGGTAGTTCTTGTTCACTTGGCGGACAACAAGCTGCGAGTCACCCCTTACCATGAGTTTCTTGATCCCAAGGTCGGCTGCGATTCTGAGGCCGGCAAGCAAACCTTCATACTCTGCAGTATTGTTCGTTGCTTGCTCCTTGGAAAAGTGCATCTAGACTACGTACTTGAGGTGCTCTCCGGTGGGTGCGATAAGCAGCACGCCAGCACCGGCGCCTTGCAGCGAGAAGGCACCATCAAAGTACATCAGCCACTCTTTGCTTGTCTCCTTGACGGGGATGCTCGTCTCTGGAATTTCTTCGTCTGGGGTTGGCGTCCATTCCTCTATGAACTCTGCCAATGCCCTGCTTTGGATTGTTGCAGTGCTCTCAAACTTGAGGCCAAAGCTTGACAGTTCCAACGCCCACTCGACAATCCTGCCTGTTGCTTCTGGATTCTGCAGTATCCTCTTCAGCGGAAAGCGAGTGACAACTGTGATCTCGTGTGCCTGGAAGTAATGGCGCAGCTTTCTCGAGGCCATGAGAAGGCCGAAAAGCAATTTCTGCACACCAGAGTACCTCGACCTAGCCCCCTGGAGAAGGGAGCTGACAAAGTAAACTGGGCGCTGCACCATCTTCTTCTGCACCTCCTTGCACGTCTGCGCAGATTCAACCTTGTCGGGGCCAGAGCTTGTCGGAGAAGCCCCCTGCTTGTCGCTGGATTCACTTGCCGCGATTGCTGGCTCATCATCCGCCTCCCTCTCCGCTACTAACGCAGCACTAACCACTTGATTGGTTGCCGCTAGGTAAAACAGCAACTTCTCTTGTGGCTTAGGTGCGACAAGTATTGGAGTGGAGGACAGGTACCTCTTTAAGTCCTGCAGCGCATCCTCCGCTTCCGGAGTCCATTTCATTGGACCTGCCTTTTTCAATATTTTGAAAAACGGCAGGGCGCGCTCAGCAGACTTAGAGATAAACCTGCTGAGAGCAGCCACGCATCCGGCAAGCCTTCGCACATCCTTGACGCGCTTCGGTGCTTCAATCTGCTCGATGGCCTTGATCTTGTCGGGGTTGGCTTCAATTCCCCGCTGAGACACAAAGAACCCGAGAAGCTTGCCGGAAGGGACTCCAAACACGCACTTCTCGGGGTTGAGCTTGAGGTTGATCTTGCGCAGATTTGCAAAAGTTTCTTCTAAATCTTGGATCAGGGTAGCCTTGTCCTTGCTCTTGACCACTATATCATCCATGTAGGCTTCCACATTTCTGTGTATCTGTGGCTCAAAAGCAACATGGACTACCCTTGCAAATGTTGAACCAGCATTCTTCAACCCAAAGGGCATCCCTACAAAACAGTATGTGCCGCAAGGGGTGATAAATGCGGTTTTTTTCCTCATCCTCTTCTGCCATGAAGATTTGATGGTATCCTGAATATGCATCAAGAAATGAAAGCAAATCACATCCAGCTGTGGAGTCAACAATCTGGTCAATGCACGGCAAGGGAAATGGATCTTTGGGACAAGCTTTATTGACATCAGTGAAGTCTATACAAAGCCTCCATTTCCCGTTCGCGTTGCGCACGACTACAGGATTGGCCAACCACGTGGGATGGAGCACTCCTCTGACAAGGCCTGCTGCTTCCAATTTCCTGATCTCTTCTGCAATGAACTCTTGGTGCTCCACTGCTTACTTCCTGACTTTCTGCTTGACGGGCCACGCATGAGGACAGACGGCAAGGTGGTGCTCGATTACTTTCCTGGGAACACCGGGGATATCAGACGGTTGCCATGCGAACACATCGACATTCGCCCGCAGGAAAGCAATGAGCGTGCTTTCCTATTTGGGGTCAAGCGTGGCACTGATGGTGAAGGTACCACCAGTGCCATCCTCCTTGGCGGACACCTTCTTCGTCTCAGGTGGAGCTGCTATTGCCTTCTTGCACTTGCCGGTGGAGCTCGATGGTGCGTCCTCGAAGGTAGCGCAGCACTCCGAAGAGGTGCGCTTGCCGGAGTGGGCATCAGAGCTCTTGCCGGACTTTGTCTTCTTCTTCCCCCCGGGAGCTTCAGCGGCAAGTGTGTTGTGATCAGCTGCGACTGCTGCTTCCCGGTAGATCTTGTCGGCGCAGATAAGGGCATCCTTCTTGTCGCCGGGGACAGAGATGACACTTATCGGGCCTGGCATCTTGAGCATGTTGTATGCATAGTGAGAGGCTGCCATAAACTTGGCGAGCGCTGGACGGCCAAGGATCCCATTGTAGGGTAATGGAAAATCGGCAACGTCAAATGTGACCCTCTCAGTTCTGAAATTCAGCTCGCTACCAAATGTGACCGGCAGCGCGATCTTTCCCTTCGGCTTGCTTCTTCCCGGGCTGATTCCTTGGAATGTGCCGGTCTCTTCGAGCTCGCTGTCAGTGATCTGAAGTTTCTGGAGGACCGCGGAGGAGATCAGATTCAAGCCGACCCCGCCATCAACTAGCATCTTCGTGACCTTGAGGTTGCGGATAGTTGGTGAAACCAACATCGGCAAGCACCCGACCGCAGTTACGCGATCAGGGTGATCCTCAATGTCGAAGATGATAGGCGTGCTGGACCATTTCAGAGGCTTGCGTGACTCTACGGATGGTTCCGCTGCATTAACCTCCCGCATCCACTGCTTGAGTTGGCGGTGCGAAGTATGCAGAGAAGCACCACCGTCAATGCACAGGACCTCTGTGGCTTTCTGAAATTCTTGCTCATCGGCCTCATCATCATCCTTGTCTTCATCGTCATCGTCATCTTCATCCTTGTCGCGGCCGCGGGGAGATCTGTCTCCTTGCCGGTGCTTGGCCTTGCCGCGGCGTCCTCCTCGGCCGGGTCGTTTCTTGCCGGATCCACCAGTTCCTTCCTGGGCCTTCTCCTTGTCGCGCCGCTCGTACTCAGCTTTCTGTTGCTCAACAAGCTGTTCGACTTTCTTGCAGTTCTGGAGATCGTGACCCTTGGTGCGGTGAATCTTACAATACTGCTTGCCGGAGCTGCCCTGCTTGTCGGCGGCCGCCACAGGCTGGGCCTCCTTGCCGGAGCCACCATCCTTAGTTTCCTTGGCGCCACCTCCGTTGCCGGTCTGCTCGACAGTTAGCACTTCCTTGCCCTTTTTCCTTCTGTTGCTCCGCTGCTGGCCTTTCTTTGCCGGGGCGGCATCCTCACTGTCAGATCCTCCTGCTCCTGTATCCTCTCCGGGGAGCCTCCTCCCCTCTCCAGTGCGTGCACACTTGTCGGCCAGGGCGTAAAGCTCGCTGACGTCTCTGATCTTACACATCGCCATCTCCTCCCTCATCCTTCGGTTTCGCATGTTCTGATGGAACGCGCTGATGATCGCGGCGGGGTGGACGTCTGGGATGTTGTGCTGTACACGGCTGAATCTCTGAATGTACTTGCGCAGTGGTTCTCCTTCCTTCTGGGCGAGCAGATGAAGATTGCTCTCTTGGCCATGTGGCTTGTGGCCGCCTATAAAGGCGCCGACAAACTGATGGCATAAATCTGCCCAAGAGGAGATGGAATTGTCCGGCCCATGCATGAGCCAGGACCTGACGTTGGGCTTGAGTACCAGCGGGAAGTAGTTGGCAAGGATCTTGTCGTCCCGTCCCCCGGCAGCCTGCACCGTGATGGTGTAGATGTTGAGAAACTCCGACGGATGCGTCTTGCCGTCGTACTTCTCTGGTACGTCTGGTTTGAAATTCTTTGTGCTGGGCCACTGGACTTGCCGCAGCTCACGGGTGAACGCAGGACAACCTACCGCGTATGGCAGATCGCCTGGTTCCCCTGGCGCCTGCATGTCAACAGAGGGCCCAACGCGCTTGTCGGATTGACGTCGCGCTTCTCTTCGGCGCTCGATGCGGGTTCGAGCGTCTTCTTGCTGTCGTTCATGGAGAACTTGGCGCTGGTCGCGACGAGCTGATGGGTCCGACAACGCGGTGGAGCCGCTGTCGGGGTGGACCCAGCGAGTCGGCGATTTTGGCCTTCGTAGTGGAGAGTGCATAGAAGTCGCACCTCCCCCGGTCTTGTTGCCATCGGCTCGCGTCCGGCTGTCCTGCCGCGGCAGCGAGGTGCTTGATTGCCGCACAGTGTCGCCGTTGGCGAAGCCGATGAGGCTCTGGATAGTGGCCCTCCATTCATCGGTCTTGTCCGCCGTCGGAGGATAGTGTAGGAGCAGTTGAGCTCGCGCCAAGGCTTCTGCTGGAGTGGTGGGCGGCGGAGGTGTACGATGCGAGGAGTGGGGCGTGCTCGGACTCCTAACCACGTTAGAAGGAGCAGTGCCCCGTCCAGGCGACCGTACTTCGCTCGAGCCAGCATGTTGACGTGCATGTTGGTCTTGAGCGCCACGAGAACCACCAGCTTGATCTTGGCCCAGCGGACGTATGGCGCTGCGAACGCCATGACGCTGCTGGTCCCGGTCCTCCTGAGAGGGACGCGGTGCGCGCATGGACGCCGAGGTCTGTGCCGCCTTGTCCTTGGACTTGGCCGCACTGAGAGCTCCCTTGTCGAAGCCCATTCTTCCGCCGGCGTCCACTCCACCACCCGTTTGCCCCGGAGGCGGTGGAAGTGACGCAGACGGAACAGCTGCCTCCGAATCCTTCTTCTTCGGTGGCATGTCGATGAAGACGATGAAGATTTAGCTCGCGTGCACGCCGGATCGGGTTCGCACGATCTCGACGCCCCCTACCTGGCGCGCCAAAGATGTCGGGGGAAGCTGATCCACCAACACCTATGGGGACCGGGCCCCTTTCGGTTTGGTGGGAGGTGGAGGCCGCACAAAGAGCGAATCGAGGCGGTACACGCGAGCGGTTTTTACCCGGCTTCGGGCCGCACGGATGCGTAAAACCCTATTGCTGCTTGTTTGTGTGTATTGAATTCTTGCTCAGGAGCGATGGACGCTGCCAGACTGAGCGTGAGAGTGTTTCTGGTGTTTCGAATGAGCCGAACCGGCCGAACCCCTTCTACGTTGCGCCTGGGCCTTCTTTTATACTTTCAAGGGGTCACCGACAGGTGGCAACGTAGATTAGAAGGGTAAAAATGGAAAAGGATGCGGTAGGTGCAGCTCCCGCTACTGTGGATACAGTGCACCCTACCTAACTCTGACGGCAGGGGACAAGGTCATTGAATGCCCGTCTGAGTCGCCTAAACAGTGCAAAAAGTGACAGTTAGGAGCGCCACCGTTTGCCACGATGGCCTTCTCTTCATCTCCGCTTGCCACCGCATACCCCTAGCTGCACGGCCTCCTGCCACGTGTGCTTGGGAGAGTCCTAGAGCAACACGTTAGCAGGTGTGCTGGAGCGGGGCACGAAGTGGGGGTTTCCCGCGGCAGGCTCCTTGCCGCGGTCGTTGTCTTGTCGTGTTTGGGAGCTTGTCGCTCACCGGGTCTTGCCGGGACGCAGGGCGCGTCGCGGCAAGCTTTCTTGGTATGCCTTGAGTGGCCTTCCCGGCAAGCTCCTCTTGCCGGGGTCTTGTCTCTTCCCGGCAAGATCCTCTTGCCAGGGCCTGGGTTGGCCTTCCCGGCAAGCTCCTCTTGCCGGGGCCTTGGCTGGCCTTCCCGGCAAGCTCCTATTGCCGGGGCCTTGGTTTGAGTACTTTGTTCTTCAATGGTCTTCGAGGGAACCACGGAGGGTCTTGGCGGTCACCCGGCAAGCCTTGCCGCGAGGCGCTGCAACTGCCCGTGCACGAGTTCGGGATACTAGGGTACCCCTACTCTAGTACACCGACAAGCAGTAGCGAAGGAATCGCTCGATCGGGTTCAGTTAACAGCCATCAATCGCCCGCTCGGGTTCAATAACGTGTAGCCTGCAGTGCAATCGCTCGGGTTCAGCTAGAGCCCAACGCCTCGCTCGGGTTCAGTTAGAGCCAACGCCTCGCACGTGTACAAGAGAAACATGCATCGCTCGGCCCCGACCTCCCACCGTAACAAGAAACTCCCGAAATTTTCCTCGCCCTCGCTTCTACCACGGTTTTTTCCGTCATGGACGGCCCAAAGAATGTCATGCAGCTGCGTCTCCAGCCCGCCCAGGACGAGAAGCCCATTTTCTGTCATGATTTTTTGTCATAGAAGTAGGAGCCCACCACATCTATGATGATACCGGGTTTTGTCACAATTATCGTCATAGAAGTGTCATATGTATGACAGAAATAAAATTCCATCGGCCCAAAATGTCACGGATGTGTCTTTTTTTTTGTAGTGTCATTGACTGCTGAAACAGCCTGTCATAATTTAGCACTCAATTATGTTTGCTGAATTAGCTTTACATATATTTTGTTACTTAGATTTGGTTGTCCAAATATATTGCCATAGCTTTAAACATCGACTAGGTATTTTTTTCTGGAATTGATAAAAAAACATTTATGTTTTCCTATAATATCTAGTAGAAGAACTAATTTGTATGTCTAACCGATGGACTTGGTTAACTTCTGCGAAGATTATCCGCTTCATATGTCGAGGGGGTTGAAAACTTTATGAACTTTATCAGAGCTGAGTATGATGGTACGAAATCATATGTGCTCTGCCTGTGTCGCAGTTGTATGAATTAAGTTACAAGACCCTAGTCAACTGTGCAAAATCATCTACACGTGTATGGGATGTCAGTCACATATACTAGGTGGGTTCATCATTGTGAAGCTGTGAACGTCAATGTTACTGACTATGTGGAGGCAGCAGATCACCATCTTGGTCTGCCTGATGCTCAGGTGGAAGAGGAGGAGGAGGAGGTGGCGGCGAAGCTAGTGAGTTTGACCAACATTGAAACAATGCTATGAAATGCTCATGCATTTTGTGAACTTTCACCTACAGAAGAAAAACAGTGGGCCCGCATGTTGGAACAATGCAACGTGGTTGTCACCCAGGAAATAAGCTTTCGGTATTCTCAGCTATGGTCACCTTTCTTCAGGTGAAGACATTTGAGCAGATGACCAACAAATCATTTGATGCAATGTTTGCTGCTTTCCGCAAATCTTTCCGAGATAAGTCTGAGCTGCCACACACCTACAGTAAAATGAAGAATTTCCTTCGTGCAGTTGGAATTGGATATGATATGATCCATGTTTGTAAGAATAATTTTATTCAGTTCCGGGAGGATTATGCCAACTTAAGTGAATGCCCAAAATGCAAATCATCAAGATGGAAAGATGGAGATGTTGTGACGAGGATTCCTCATAATGTTCTGACATTTTCCAATTATACCAAGATTGTAGAGGTTGTTTCATGATGCTGAAACAAGAGAGGATGTACTGTGGCATTCTAGGAACCAGGAGTACAGAGATCAGAATGTAATGAGCCATGCATCTCATGGTAGTGACTAGAAAAACTTCAATCAGAAACACAAAAAGTTTGCTGCTGATCCGAGAAACATTATAGTTGGCTTAGCTTCAGATGGATTTAATCCATTTGTCCACCAGAGCACCACATATAGCTTGTAGCCAGTGCTTTTATCCCTTACAACATGCCTCCAAATCTCTGCACCAAAGAATGACACGTGCGCCCAACGGGTGGCTGGCCCACCTATCATACAGCCAAAGGGAGGTGCAGTAGAGGGCTGAGGAGTAGATGGCCAACACGCACGTGAATTCAATGCAGTTTGCACTTCTCATATAAAGGTTCCCCACCAGTCCAATCTAGTACGAAATCCTATGCACCTACGCACGCAAACCAAGGGCAAGAGTGATCACTCGAATCACAAGATCATTTGACTAGAAGCTAAGCTAGACCCATGGAGGCGATGAGCGCGAGCATTAGCCGGTTGTGCCAGATGGTCCATGACGCCGGCCTGCAGCCTGGCACCGAGGAACGTCTCCAGGAAGTGCTTGAGGCCGCTAGGGCGAGGGGCCGCTTGGATGACAACTTCGTCTCCTTGTTCGACGAGGTCCTCGTCGGTTTCCTCGACAAGTTCACCATCGTTAAGAAGCTCGCGGACGACCTTGACGTACGCCTACAGCCGATGCGCCCAGGCTCTACGATGCCCGCCACCCTCAACGGCCACTAGGGTGACAACCTCTTCAACGCACTGGTGGCCCTGCGACTGCCCGTCGTCACGCCGGAGAATGTCCACCTCAAGGTCGCTCTCATCGCACAGCGCCTGGTGCAGCAAGACACCATGGACATAATCACCCACGTCTATGCGCAAATCATCCACGAGGACTACTACATGCAAGAGGAGGACGATAGGAGGCTAGACTTCTTGGACCGCAGGGCAACCTTGGACGGCATTGTTCAGAAGCACGTTGAGCTCGCCGCCAACACCGCTGCTCCTCACACGTCGGTTGGTGACCCGGCGCACTAGGGCATGAGGATGTCTTTGATGGATCTGTATGTATTTTATCTTTCTGTCAAATCCATGTAGTATTATATGGTACTACTAGTAATTATCTTACCTTTCACATCAACTTCATAATTTTCGTACGTACTCCATGCATGGACCGCGCCAGAACCAAACTTCTCATTACTCTAGGGAAAATTGTTATTTCTATCTATTGGTCTCGCCATGGAGCAGAACCAAATTTGAAAAGTTACAAGTTAAAAAGAAAAAGCCTGCCGTGTTCGCGTCGCACCCCCACATAGTTGGTCTGGCACGCCGCTCAAGGCGGAATGCATGCGGTGTTGCATTTTTACTTATAAGTGGGAGCGCAGTTGAGCAAACCGACTATCGGCAAACCCCCATCACGCCCACCGCGCGATGGCTGAGAAAACAGGAGGGAGAAGAGATGGTTGTAGCATGGACTCCAAGAAAATTGGTGTCGGATGGGACTCATGTGGGTGGCGTGTGTTGTACTACTAGATGTGCATGATAGTTATGGCCCATGCCACCCCACTATATCGAGCCTATATCGAGGTGCTGGTTATGTAGAACAAATTTCCTGGAGTCCGTGCTCAGCCCTCCTTTATATCTCTTCTCAGCCAGCCAGCGGACGTGCGGAGCCCATCGTCTGTTTTCTCATATGCGGTCCCACATGTCAGCGAAAACGCAAGAGGACCAACCGAACCTGCAAATCTTTCACCTTGATGTGCCAGTGATGAAAAACAAATCCAATAAAGATCTTCGGTGGCCGCTTTTGGAGTTACTCAAGAGTAGTAAGATTCTATTTACAGTTTAACCCAAGATGCACATCACGTGGCTTCAACTACCACTTTATTTTCTTGCATGACACGACCTGGATGCTGGATGTCCCATGTGTCGGCAAAAGGAGGAAGAACCCGACCAAATCATCGGTTGTGCTCTCGGATTAGACTAGTTGTGCTAACTTAAAATTTTGTTGTGTAGAATGGATGCAAGTTTAGGTATTGGGAAGAAGAGTACATCGATATATTGATAGAGCGCAATTTAGTAGATGTTCTAGCACTTTTAGCCAGCATAGAGGCTAGAGATGAGACTAGTGCACTTGATAGAATAGAGGCTAGACATGAGACTAGATGCGAGGAAGCAACGTCTACTTCTTTACACTCGAAGAAGAAAGAAGCACGCAAGATCGAGCCTCCGCAGATCAACAATGAATGCATCGAGAAGGCACTAATCCAACCTACAGGAGCAGTTATGGAAGTTGGATATCTTCTAAAATGTATTCTTGTGGTTCTTGTTTTCTTTGGTCTTGCTTTTCTAGTCAAATTTTGGTGATGTATTTCCATGTACCAAAAAATCAATGATGAAAAAAAGATATGTGTTTGCAAAGAAATATGTACGCGGCTGGGATGCGTCCGCGCGTTAGGCACACGGCCACCACATCCGAGAAATGGCCCAGACACGACCCCATTGCCCTACCCAAATGGACATAATCGGGGCAAAATGGAGGTCCGTTTGGGGTCGTGCGTTGGAGTTGACCTTACAAGTGGGACCACAGTTGAGGAAACCGACTATTGGCAAACCCCCACCTCGCCTGTTGCGCAATGGCTGAGTTAGAGAAACGACGAGGTTGAAGATACTGTTGTAGCACGGACTCCAAGAAATATGGTGTTAGATGGAAGTCGTGCTGGTGGCATGTGTCGTACTCCTGGACGTGAATGCTTGTTCTGGCCCATGCCACCCTACTACTCCTACTACTTATAGTAGTAGTATCGAGGATTCGAGGTGCTTGTTACGTACAGCGAACACATTAACATATGGCCCACCTCACACTGTGGCCAAATTTCCTGCAGTCTGTGCTAGGTTAAAAAGTGTTCTTTGTGAGGGTGGGTGGCTGGTCTCAAGTTTAAAACTTTTTGTATTACGTATATGTAGACGTAGAGATAGTGTAGCAGTTCTGAAAGTTTGAACCCAAACATCAGAATGCAATTTCTACTGGACTCATCCGAGGACCTAGGATGATGGGATTCACAGCTACAGTAAAAACACCCGCCCGACGCACGAAGCATGTGAAGCTAGTACAAATAGTGTACTACTATTGTTGATTGGCCTGATCCGATAACCTGTTGCAATGCACGTACAATTATGTATTCGGAAAATATATTTTTTGCCTCGTCGCAGCACTCACTCAGAGAAGCGACTCGAAAGCCATTCATAAATTTAGTAAGTTTATCACAGGCATATCACTTTATTACATACAACAGGTCATCAACCCACAACAACAACGAGGATACATTATAAATACTAAAGTTTTCGTCACACAACAAATAACAAGCAATGAAATGAACTTCAACTCAACCAATCCTCAGCGTTGGAAACACTTGCTTTGAACCACAAGTGATTCTCTGGGAAGGGCCATCTGTTGTCAATCTCGAGACCAACGCAGGACTGATCATCCAGGCTGAAGCGGCCTACTATATCAGTACCAGGGTAGGGAACCACCGAAATGTCCGAGGTATAGATACAGTTGCTTCTCATAAATGGTAGAAATGTTGTGTTAACAGCAGTTGGATTGCCTTTCACCATCATTGGATAGTTTTATCAAAGGAAGAGCAAGTTTTCTCCAAGACTATCAATACTGTACCAGGGAGAAGGTGTTGGCGCTAGCACACTAGTATCCATCCTGAATACCATGCCACGGGTGTTGGAATAGGTCCGGAGAGTGCGACCATGAGAGACAACACGTGCTCCCTTAGTAGTAACATCAGCAGTGCGTTGTATACATACAAGAAGGGGTGATCCATCAGAATAATTTGCCAGGCGCCACTGAGTATATGGGCCCTGCTCGTCCTCATGCTCGTGATCATCACCATCGTCATCTCCCCCTTGGTTATAATTTTTTTTCAAGTATAGGTGGTAGAATGTTCACAGGACCTTGGAAACACAAGAAGAAGGTTAATTAGTAAAGGGAAACTTGCTAACCCGCATGCATGTGGATGAAACAATCATAATTACAGTGGAAGACAAACATACCGAAACTACGAGGATCCCATGCAAAAACAGTGCCATGAGTGGTGGAAGCAAACACAAGACCCTCGTATTGAATTGCATCACAGTACACATCCGTGTACAGAAACTGGTTTTTGAGCAATATCCATCCAGTAGAACCACGAAGGACGGCAACAATCTTTTCGAAGATAGCAGCAACTACATAGTTCCTGTAATTCCAAGAGCGATTGGGAACTCGACAAATTGCTATCTTCCGTAGAATACAGTCACCATGATTGTATTTGAACGTGCGTAGAATACCGGTGTGCTCAACCTCTGGGCAGTCTACTGAGATTTTTCAAAGTGGAACCCGGTGATGAGTGTACACATTCACGAGTTCCCACTCGCAGTTGTACCCAATATAAACAACCCAATCTCCATTTGCACCTGCCCAAGCCTTGCCCTCAAGCGATGGCATCTTAACATCATACATCATACATATCATTATCAAGCGGCGTCAACTTGCACAAGGCGAGGCCTCTGTCGTCCCCGCGCCAGTCAGCAGGGTCACGACGAAGAAGATAGGGGAGATCGAACCGCTCCTGGACCCTTGGGTTCCTTGTAATGATGTTATTAGTTGAGTCGAGAATGGTCTTGAACGAACCTGTCATGCTAGCCGAGGTGATGACGTCGCACCGATCAATGATTTCCTCCACCACGTCATCTTTCAGATCAGGGCAAGAATAACGGGGTCGTTTCCGGCCTGTTCCCTCCATGGAGAAGATGATCGAACAATGGCAGAAGGAAGGGTGAAGGTAAATGGAGGAGGGAGGAAGAGTGTGCGACAACAGTTCCAAATCGAGAGGGAAAGGCGAAGAGTCGGTGGACGGTTGCTAGTTTGCCACGGTACACGAAGATGCGCCCCAGCCTACACGTCCGTTCGAAAATACTAGTAGAAAAGGACTCGTCGTCGTCTCACTGACATGTTGGAACGGGACCACATGTCAACGAAACATGGTGTGTAATTTCTCGTGCAAAATGCGATCTGCCGCGTTGGTCCGAGGTGCCACATTAGTTATCGACCTTTATTTTTTTAATGGCGTGCCGTTCAGTTTTGAAGCACGACTAACTGGTACTGTATGTAGAGAAAATATAAAGTACTCTACAACTACTTCACCTCTAGTACTAGTAGTATAAAAAAGATATATAGGCTGGAGCTTCAGCGCTTCCTTGCTAAGGGCTGCCCACTTGCTTCTCACACTATCACACTTTCTCTAGATCTAAAAAAGATGGCCTCTCTCTCCCTCCTCACCGGTGGTCACAGATCCGTCAGGGAAGAAAAGGACGTCCAGCGTTGACGCACTCGTCGTCGGCGAGCGAGGTCATGCACTGACGACAAAGCCGTCCTCTCAGACCTAGTGCCCGCGCGGGTTGGCCTCCGTCCCCAAGCTCGCTGTCGTAGTGGGTGCAGAGGACGACGACCACGAGCGAAGCCACTTCCCGCCGACCCTCAGGTATGCTACCTCTTTTCGAACCATACCCTTGTTCTATTGCCCCATCTGCCACGTCGCTGCATGTGGATCTTTTTCCACTCCACCATCTTCCCAATTTTCTATCCTCTGCTCTGCTGGTCACGCAGACGAAAACCTTAATTTGCACTATTAAAGGAAAACATACTTCATGCAGACTAATCCATGTCTGGGTTGAATAAGGAAAGGAAGGGAGACTGTACTGTCCAAGAGAGTAGGCATCGAACCCGCATCTAGGTTGAAAAGGGGAAAATCAGTAGCTAAGGAACGAGTCTCGTGTCTCTTGGTTGAAGAAGGGTAGAAAGGCATGACAACACAATAGAGGATGACCAGGTCGATCGGTTTGTTGTCCTCACATAGGAAAAAGGTGGGTAAAGAGAACAAAAATGGGACGTAATCCACATATGCTGCCTGGATATTTCTTGCTCTGGGCAACCATACCTCCCTCACCACTCTATGCGTCCGTGGAGGTACATCATACTGGTGTGCCCACTATCTGAATGGGCCTCCCATGCTCTTATTGCCACTTTTTTGCTGTTAGTATAATGCCAGCAGTCAAGTCAAGCAATGCTATTGTTAAAGTGATGCCACATTTAACTAATGCCGCACTCGGTCTAATGCCACCGATAAATTTAAGTAATGCCATTTAATGTCACTGGATTATTTCAGGGTTAGTTGTTGATTGTGGATGTATTAAAGATTTTTTAGCTAAGGCATTCTAATGTTGTTGCACAACCAGTATACTAACGATGAAACTTGTTACTATCTTCAGATTTTTGCACTGTTAATGCTTATATATTACATACCTCACTTTCATGAGATAACTTAAATTTTTTATACAGTGTAACCAAAATGCCAAGGCGCTGATGTCATTTTATTTTGGTTAAACTGCACAAAAAATTATGAAGACAAGAGGAAAGGTCAAGAGTAGGCACCTCCTCCTCCGGCTATTCTCTTGATTCGTTCGATCAAGTTTTTATGTTGGATCGATTATCAAGATTGGGATAGCAATTTTCAAGGCCCCCCGAGTTCGAAATGATATTTACCTTGGAGATACATGGTTTACAATTTTTTTATACTGTCATTAGTTAAAATGCTAGTTACCTTCAGACTTTTGTATTTGGCTTAATGCTCATGCACAACTAGTATACCAATGCTGAAACTTGTTACCTTTACATTTGTATTGTTAATTCTTATAGAAATCTTCGAGTGCTAGAGTTTATTGAAATCTGTTCAGTAAAACCATTGTACTGTACCCTGTAATAAAATAACTACTCTACTGTTGCACTAGCCACTGGATTAGTGTATATTTGTAGTATTCGAATGGTGTTGCATTAGCGTATGGGCATAGAGAAAGTGTGGCAAGCTTTCCCAGATATGTGCTCAAGAAAACTACTACCTTTTTTTCTGAATACTAGATGTTTGGGTACTTTAAATTGAACCGCGAAAACGGCTTATATTGAGGAACAGAGGGTGTAGAGTTCACTCAAATTATCCCAATAAAGCTAGTCACACCTTTGTTAAAATTAATGTTCATCATGTTATCGGAGGAGGTCTGTATGTTTGTCTCTAATGCCTGTCGACTACATACCTGACATCATGATGTAATGTTAAGTCATTTCCTTTTGTAGAGTGTCACTGAATTGTCAAGGCCGTGATGGCATTTTATTTTAGTTGAACTGCACAAAATATGCTTAAAAGAAGAGGAAAGGTCAGGAGTCGATCATTCTTTCAGAAAGAACTATATATGCCTTTCTGACATCAGCCGTTGTTGCCTTATTTATTCCTTCAAACAGGTGGTTAGAAACAGTCTTGCTACCTTTTCCCACTAAGAAATTGGAATGCTTATATTTGTGAGTCTATGCTTCAACTAGTGTTACAGTAATCACACTTTCAATATCTATGCAAACAGGGATGCTCGATTTTAGTGGAACTGCACAAAAAGTCCAACTGGTTCAACATTAGGAGCATGTTTTCTTCCAAACCATTATATCCAACTGGTGGCACTATGAGTTGTTCATTACGAAGGTACATGGCTTGCTACTATCTTGCTACTCTTTTTGTAGTGTCATTAGATAGTAATACTAGTGGTTTGCATGCGGATTTATTGGCAGGGTGGACCTACATTGGAGGTGCAGGACAGGATTCAATGATTGGATGCTCAATTTTGGTTGTATCGATTTCACCTCTTCCATCACTGCGAACATGGATATCCTTGGTCTGATGAAGAATAGGCGCAATATTTCTGCTCTGAACCAGCAAATCAATTCAGTATGAAATTGTCCAGGCCAAAACATGATTGTATCAAATTGTGCAGTGCAAAACATGACAAATGCTAAGCGGAAGAGACATGTTTAAACCAAAAATACAAGGTGGGGTATATGTTTACTAGCTGCTTGATATTTGTGCAGACAGAGATGTCTACCCGTTGCTATTTGGAAAACCAACAAAGTGACCACAATTTTGGTTGAACTGCACAAGAGAATAGTATAGTCACTGCATGTAGTGCCATTTGAAAATAGACACATAAAGATTGGATAGTCACTTCATGGACTGCAAAAAAGTAGTAACTATTTATTGGCCAACACTAGGTGCTTCATTGCTTTGGTCTGATTATACAATGGGCATCATTTTGCCTAAGTTAAAGTTTGTATTCCGAAAATAGTCTCGTCGTGTGATCAAGAGAAGACCAAATCATATTGCAGTTGATGTTCCTCCATCATGTGTGGTTCATTCTCATGGTTCCAGCTGTTGGTGAAACCACTTACGTTTGCAAGAGGAATTGTAGACTTCACAAACAAATTTGTCTTTCAGTCTATACTGAATGTTGGCCAAGAGAAGCATCCATGTTAGTAGGAAGAACATATGTTTTTCCTACATCTTTGCTTTTGGAGCTACATATTTGTATATGATCTGTGAATCACTGAGATGCATTAACATGTTGATCTTATGTATGGGAATCCTACTAGTTGGTTTTAGTTGCGACTCAAGATCCGAAGTGGCTAATCTTTGCTTTTGGAGCTACATATTTGTATATGATCTGTGAATCATTGAGATGCATTAACAGTTCCTTATTTCTGTTCGCTCAATGTTTACAAGTTACTGATCGATCACTAGCTAGCCTACTAATGCGCTCCTGGCAGTTTTAGTTGTGACGCAAGATCCGAAGTGGCAGTTTTTTGAATAAAAATGCCTACCTCTGAAGAAACTGACAAGTTGATCTGAAGAAAATGCCATGCGAATCTGAAGAAACTGCCAGCAAAAACATTCGCAAATGCCTTTTCTCCCAGCTAGCGTTCATCAACTAATGTGATCGTACACGTACACCATCTGACCTACTCGATCCTACACGTACACTATCCGACCTACTCGATCCTACACAGATAAATAGCGGATCACACACGTACTACCTCCTTTCCAGTTTGCAGGGCTCAATTCAAGAAACGACCTACTCGATCCTACACGAATAAATAGTGGATCATGCACGTACTAGTACCTCCATTTCGGTTTGCAGGGCTTAATTCAAAAATTTCACCAACCAAGGAACTCCCTCCATCCGGGTTTATTACTCCCGTGAGCAAAGCAGCAAGACCAAGGCATGGCAATAATTAACTGCATGCAGAAGTTTAAGCCTAATTAATTCCAGCAATTTAAGTGGTTGTATGCGTGCCCTCGGCTGCGACTCGCTGCATGCTGCTACGCATACTGGCTGCGAGCGATTCTGAGTGCCTGCATGCATCCGGCCATAATTAAGGCAGCTAACTGATGCGAAAAAAGATGCGCTTTAATTGTTGCGGGCCTTTTAAATCCGTGGAATCATTATTGACAAGGAGGGAGATGATTCGTGTGCACTCATTTGACCGTCATGCCAGCGTGCGACCCAATATGGACGGGACGGGACGGCATAGTCATAATTTCAGTTTCTCTAGTTTTCCACGGCAATCTGGCGCGCTAAGCCATGCCTGCTTATGCATTGAATTCCGATGACCGTCGCGCTACCTTACGCCTATAAGTACTGTTTCTCGGCCTTCTCCGGTGGCACCATGACCCAACTCGCCATATCCTCATAAGCCCCCACCGGCCCGATGTCGCTCGCCAATTATCCTCGCTCTTGCCACGTCCGCCATGCCCCCGCCCGTCTGTGATAGGCGAGGCCAGAGGCGGTCACCGCCGGAACTAGTGTTCGGTTTTTCACCGGAAGGCAGATGGAGGGAGGAGGCATTCTATCGGTCCTTAGATGGCAATGCGAAGATCGAGGACTTGTTGGAGCACGACCACCTGGAGGAGGAGCAGGAGTTTTTGGAGCGCGACTTCCTGGCGGAGGAGCAGCTATCGCTGATTTGCGCCACCAGCGGGACATGGAGCAGCAGCGCACCGACGCTCTGAGTCGCGAGCAGAGCGCCCGCAACTAGGCCGACTACGTGGAGGCCGGCGCCCGGCAAATTTCCCTGGAGGCTGTCGGGCACGCACGCGTTCGGGACGCTGATTTTTACTATCGGCTCGTCAAGTGGGTTTCCCGCTTAGAAGCCGAAGCTTCGGTGGACTACGCCGGCATGGAAAGGGCCAACGCGCGCGAGCAACGCGCCCTATCGCACCTCTGGCAAGTCCGAGGCGAGGCGGAGGACGCCGGTGCCGGCGTTTAGCATGTACCGCGGATGGCGACCGGCATCGTCTAGTTAGCTAAGAGTAAGTAAGTACTTGTATGCTACTAGAGTATTAGTGGGAGTAGATAGTTAACTTGGCTATGATGGTTGTCAACGTGGAAGTTCTATACCCTATATGTGGATCAGACCTGTTACTTTGCTCTGAATGTTGAACTTTCCGTTTGAACGTATGGAATGGGCTACTATTTTTTAAATGCCACTCCAATAAACGACAGAATTGCACAACGAGCGGCTGACACCAGGGACCCAATAGCTCGCCCAGTTATTTTTGTTTTGGGTTAACTTGATAAATGCCACTCCAAATCTGGTGTTCCCGAGAAATGCCACTGCAATTTCCAAACTTTGGAAAATGCCATTTCATGCCATTTCCAGTGTCATTTTCCCAAGTCTCGAGTGGCGGTTTTTAAAGTTTGCAGATTGAGTGGCGTTTTTCAAAGTTTGCAAAAATTGCAGTGGCATTTTCAAAGTTTGGAAATTGTAGTTGCATTTTTATGAATCGCCATAATTGGAGTGGCATTTATTTATTTTGTTTTTGAGACGGAAGGAGGGTGTTAACTGGGCTGTGCGGGGCACTCTGGCCTGTCTAGAAAGCCTTTTCTTTTATGTTTACCACAGACCAGCCCAGTAGTTTTTTTTCTTTCTGAAAATGGCTAGCCCAATTTTTTTGTGATTTGTCAAGTAAGTCGCTTTATCAGGCCTGTTGGGCTGCAAATCTTTCAAGACGAGGAGAGCTTCATTCGGTTGGCCGAGAAAATGGCCTATCAGTAATGAGAAATGGGTTGTGCATTTTTAAAACACATCAAACCGGCAATTAGTTTCAAATTTCTTTTTTTCATTTCGAGATTTTAAATTGCATTGATTTTTATGCGTGGACAATTACTGGATTTTATATTGATATAAATTTATTTTTAAAATCAGTTTGAATGTGACTCGGAATTTTGGGATTAAAAACAGTTCGGACCGCACCGAAATATGCAAAATTTCGTATAATTTTTTAACCGTGGCCACAATATGGGCTGTAATGCTAACAAAAAGAAAGTGGGATCCAAAAAAACTTTAAGAATTAGCAAATGGGCTGTAAATTATTAGAAATAATGGTAAATGGGTTGTATGCTATTTTCCACAGATTTGAGGCTTTCCTAAAAAAAGGTTCACGCACAAGCAATGACTGTTGGATGTCCATCCAACGGCCGTCGTGCTTCTTCAATCTCTGCTCTTCCTACTCCAGCCGCTCAAACAAGCGCCGGCGGGACTGCCTGCTCCCTCCTCCCCGCGGCCGGTTGTGCTGCCGCGTAGGCCTCACCGACCCACCGTACTCCTATCATTGGCCTAGCCATCCCTCTACTCACCCACACCTGTTGTTATTCTCCGGCGACGGCAGACGAACCAGTAAACCCTCGCACAGTCGTACTCCCCTCCGCGTGGGAAACAACTACCGAGTCTTCCCTGGCTCCATGTCGTTCCCTTCCTAGGCCTCTCCATCGTCCATCACCCTGGTGCTCTCGGTGCGGCATGGTCAACGTGGTCAACAACGAACATGCATTTGAAGTGGACTGTACATCAAGAGGCTGACAGCTGGGTCCACGGCTGCACGCAAGGAAATGCCTCCTTATTACGCGCAAAATAATGATTCCTCCACCTGACATCTGGGACTCACCGAAAGGGCCTCTGTATTTCGTGAAAAAAACATTACCGCCGCTGATAGCTCAGACCCACCAGCTATATCTTCGCACGCAAGGAAGTGCCTCCTTATTACGCACAAAAACTCCCCCTACTAGCTCGGACCCAGTATAGTGGGCCTACTAAGTTGACGGGGACGGAGGGCTTTGTCAAATTAGTCAATATGCACGATTCTAGCTCCAGTGACCGTACGATGTTCATCCAACGGTTGTAGTGCTTCTTCAACCTTTGGTCTTCTTGCTCCAGCCGCCAAAAGCAGCGCCGGTCGTGCCGCCTGCTACTGTCTCCCGTGGTTGGATGTGCTGCCGCGGAGGCCTCACCGCCCCCATATTACTCCCATCGCTGGCCAGACCATCCCTCCACTCACCCACACCCCCTGTTATTCTGCGGCGACGGCAGCCTCACACCGCAGCTGAACCAGTGAACCCTCATACTCCTCTCCGCGTGGGCATCCACTACTGCGTCTTCCCACGCTCCGCGTCGTCCCCTTCCTAGGCCTCGCCGTCATCCACCGCCATGGTACTCTCGGCGCAGCGTGGTCAATGTGGTGAACGACCAACTTCCATCGGAAGAGTACAATACATGGAGAGGCTGACAGCTGGGTCCACGGCAGCCGAAAGGAAGTGTCGCCTTATACGCGGAAAATGATTATTCCTCCACCTGACAGCAAGGACGCACCGGACGGGCCAACGTATTTCGCAAAAAAAAAATGTTTCCCCCTGACTGCTGGGACCCATCGGACGGGCCACCGTATTTCGTGAAAAAAATGTTCCCTCCGCCGTCATCTTGGACCCACCGGAAGAGTCTCCTTATTACGCACAAAAAAATGAATACTCCCCCTACTAGCTGGGACCCACCTTGGTGGGAGGCTGACTTGTGGGCCTACTAAGTTGACGGGGACAGAGGGCTTTGTCAACTTAGTCAATATGAACGATTCTAGCTCCAGTGACCGTACGATGTCCATCCAACGGCCGTAGTGCTTCTTCAACCTCTGGTCTTCTTGTTCCAGTCGCCCAAAGCAGCACTGATCGTGCCGCATGCTCCTGCCTCCCGTGGCCGGCTGTGCTGCCGCGGAGGCCTCACCGCCTCCTACTATTCCCATAGCTGGCCAGGCCCTGCGGCGACGGCAGCCTCACACCGCAGCCGAACCAGAGAACCCTCGTACTCCTCTCCGCGAGGGCTTCCGCTGCCGCGTCTTCCCCGGTTCCGCATCGTCCCCTTCCTAGGCCTCGCCGTCGTCCACTGCCCTAGTGCTCTCGGCGCGGTGTGGTCAACATGTTCCAGGAACGACTTCCATCGGAAGAGTACTGTACGTGGAGAGGCTGACAGATGGGTCCACAGTGGCCTCAAGGAAGTGCCTCCTTATTACACGCAAAATAATTATTCCTCCACCTGACAGCAGGGACCCACCAGACCGGCCACCGTATTTCGCGAAACAATATTTCCCCCTGACTGCTGGGACCCACCAGCTACATCTTCGCACGCAAGGAAGTGCGTCCGGGCAAAAAAAAACGATTTACCCCGCTGACTGCTGGGACCCACCATCTACATCTTCGCACGCAAGGAAGTGCCTGACAGTCGGGACCCACCTGGTCGAAGCGTACATAGCGTTGTCATTCTGGTCGCGAACATGTACGTACATACTGGTCGATGTAGAGGCGCGCACGTGTCGTAGTAGAGGCGCGCATGTAGCATGTACACGTACATACAGCGGCCAGTGTCCAAGAAAGAAAATACGGCCCATACGGGCGTGGTCTCGAATGCCTACTCGCGCATACGTTGGGCCAAGGCTCGTGTACATGGCTGGGTCGAAACGGAGAAACAACATCATTGTCGTGTTCATGGGGAGCCAACCGGCTGGCTCGGAACGGAATGCATCGTTGTGTTCATCAGAAGGGCTTGGACGGAACAACCGATGGAAACGAGGCCTGGCGTGCCGCACAACGGAGGAAACAGCCTTGTGTTTTACTAGCCACGTTCAAAACGGGATCTTGTTCATCGGGAGGGGTCTGGCGTACCGCAAAACGGAAGAGACGGACTTGTGTTGGACCTCCTACGGTCGAAACGGGGTCCTGTTGATCCCGGGGGTGTGGCGTAGCGCAAAACGGAGGAAACAGACTTGTGTTGGAGCGTTATGGTCGAAACGGGGGTCCTATTCATCGGGAGGGGTGTGAAGTACCGCAAAACGGGACTCCATGGGATACTGTTCATCTCCACCGTCGACCTCCTCCAGCCTCCACGGGCTACTATTCATCCACCATCGACCTACTCCAGCCTCCACCTGCGACTGTTCATCCACGGGCTCCTGTCCATCCATCCTCCACCGCGTGCTACTCCACCTGCTACTGTTCAACCAATCCTCTCCACGGACTCCTGTTCAACCACCCCTCCACGGGCTACTGTTCATCCACCCCTCCACCGTCTACTATTCATCCAGCCCTCCACGTGGTCGTCCTGTTCATCCAGCCCTCCACGGGGTCATGTTCATCCAGCCCCAACCGACTCGATCGATCGGGGTCCTATTCATCCAGAGGAAACACCAAGGGGTCCTGTTCATCCACCCCCCCTCCCCCAGCAACACTCACTATTCATCCAGAGGCAGCATCGATCGGCTTTAGTTAGCAACAGTAGAAAAGGAATCGCTAGATCGGGTTCAGTTAATAGCCATCAACCGATCGCTCGGGTTCAGTAATGCGTGGCCTGCACTTCAATAGCTCAGGTTCAGTAGGCGAACGCCTCGCTCGGGTTCAGTTAGAACCCAATGCCTTGCACCCACGCGCGTGCGTGTACAAGATAGGCACGCAAACCTCCATGCATCGCTCGGCCCCGACCACCCACCGTAACCAGGAACACCTCGATATTTTCCTCGCCCTCACTTCTACCACAGTTTTTTTGTCATGGACGGCCCAAAGAATGTCATGCAGCTGCGCCTCCAGCCCGCCCAGGGCGAAAAGCCCATTTTCTGTCATGATTTTTTGTCATAGAAGTAGGAGCCCACCACATCTATGATGATACCGGCTTTTGTCACAATTATCGTCATAGAAGTGTCATAAGTGTGACAGATTTTTTTTGTTCGACCCAAAATGTCACGGATGTGTCTTTTTTTGTGTTGGGGCGTGGTCAACGTGGTTAAGGAACGACTTACATCGAAAGAGGACTGTACGTGGAGAGGCTGACAGGTGGTCCATGGCTGCAACAAGGAAGTGCCTCCTTATTACGCACAAAATAATGATTCCTCCACCTGACAGCAGGGACCTACCGGAAGGGCCTCCGTATTTTGTCTTAGTTGTATTTTGCGAAAAAAACGTTTTCCCCTCTAACAGATGGGACCCACCAGCTATATCTTCGAATGCAAGGAAAATGCCTCCATATTAGGCGCGAAAAAATGAATCCTCCCCCTGACAGCTCGGACCCACCATCAATAACTTCGCACACAAGGAGGTGCCTCCTTATGCTCCCTGACAGCCGGGACCCACCTGGTCGAAGCGTACGTAGCGTTGTCATTCTAGTCGCGAACGTGTACATACATACTGGTCGATCGGTCTCTCCGCAACGATGAACCGTGGCCGAGCAAGCAGCAGCACGTGTAGTAGTAAAGCCCTTGACGTAGCAGTTCAGGCACTCCCTTCCAAATTGTGTACACGTATGTACAGCCACATGTCAAAAAATATGGCCACGTACATACATACAGGCGGGGTCTCGAATGCATACTCGTGCATACGTATGACCAGGGCTCGTGTGCATGGAGAGGCAACAGACGGCAGCAATGGCGTCCTGTTCATCGGGAAGCCAATCGGCTGGGTCAGAACGGAGAAACGATGTATTGTTCATCGGGAGGCAACAGACTGGGTTGGAATGCGTCCTGTTCAACGGGAGCCAACCGGCTTGGATGGAACAGGAAAAACAGGGTCTGGCGTACTACAGTACAGACGAAACGGCCTTCTTTTCGACTGGCTATGGTCGAAATGGGGGGTCCTATTCATCGGGAGGGGTGTGGCGTACCACAAAACGGGACTCCACGGGCTACTGTTCACCCAGTGTCGACTTCCTTCAGCCTCCGCCTGCACTTTTCATCCACAGCGTCTTCCTCCTGCCTCCACCAGCTATTGTTCATCCATGGGCTACTGTTCATCTAGCCCTCCATCGGCTACTATTCAACCAGACCTCCACGGGGTTCTGTTCATCCAGCCTCCACGGGGTCCTGTTCAACCAGCCCTTTACGGGGTCCCTCCACTGGCTACTGTTCATCCACCCCCACCTCCTCGATCAGGGTCCTGTCCATCCAGCGGCAACAGCCTCTACTATCACGGGATCCTGTTCCTCCAACCCCCACTGGGAACTATTCATCCAACCCCCAACGGGGACTGTTCATCAAGATTCAGCTTCGATCGGCTTTAGTTAGCAGGAGTAGCGAAGGAATCACTTGGGTTCAGTTAACAGCAAGGGATCGATCGAGGTTCAGTAACGTAGCTAGTGCAATCGCTCGGGTTCAGTTAGAGACCAACGCCTTGCTCGGGTTCAGTTAGAGCGCAAAGACTCGCACACACACGCGTACGTGTACAAGAGAAACGCGCAAACCTCTTTGTGCATCGCTCGGCCCCGACCATCGGTCATAAACGGGAACTCCCTAATATTTTCCTCGCCCTTGCTTCTACCATGATTTTTTCCGTCATGGATGGCCCAAAGAATGTCATGTACCTACGTCTCCGGCCCGCCCAGTAAGAAAAGCCCATTTTCAGTCATTATTTTTTTCATAGAAGTAGGAGCCCACCAAATCTATGATGATACCGGGTTTTGTCACAATTATCGTCATAGAAGTGTCATAAGCATGACAAAAAATATTCATTCGGCCAAAAATGTCATGAATGTGTCTTTTTTTGTAGTGTATGTACCAGGGCACGCCCAGTCCCCTGGCACACCCTGGTGCCTTGTGGGCCACTCATTTGTCTTCTAGTTCCTTCCCGAAGCTACCAAGTTCTCTTATTGCCAAAAAAATCTCCAAAAGTCTCGTGGTATTTGGACTTCGTTTGGTACTAATATTCTGCAAAGTCAAAAACAAGCAAAAAACAACAACTGGCACTGGGCACTAAGTTATTAGGTTAGTCCCAAAAAATGATATAAAGTTGCTTGTAAATGTATATAAAACATCCAAGATGGATACTATAAAGCATGGAACAATAAAAAATTATAGATACGTTGGAGACGTATCACTAAGATATGGGGGACTTATAGTCATCAGACAAATAAATATGCACTAGGTATTTAGGTCACATCAACCATCAAGCACGTTCTTCAAAACAAAGCGATGATCTCACACATCAAGATATCCCCAAACTTATTTCAAGGGATCATCCCTTATTCAAGAGGAAAAATGATAGTTCAAATTTATTGGAAATAAACCCTAATTTTATGTTGTGAGAAGAAAGATGCGTAAAGGTAAAGATTCAAAGTGCACATAAATCTCCCCCAAGCTTACAATCAAGCCGGGGAGATCCAGACAGTAAGCTTTATATGCCCACTCATGGGAATCTTGGAACATAGTGCAGATGCTCTTGAGTTTCTTCTTCATCCCCTCGATCACACATTGTTGATTATCTACGACCTGGGCCAAAAACACAAGTTGCGCAATGCTACTATTAAGGGCCTCAATCATAAGTCCGACCTTATGAATAAGACCATCAACCCGTGCCTCCAAGTCCTTACTCACCAACCAGTAAGAATTAATCCCATCTCCGATCACACTAACACAAGCCTTGGAAACTTTCTCAAATTCCTGAATCTTTTCCTTCATCTCCTATGGAATTGGTGGATCCTTTCCCCACTTAGATTGAGGAGGCCTCGGAGGATATAATGGAAGAGATCCACATATATTGGATTGATAGGGATTAGGAGGGTACCCATCTGAAGTAGTGTCATCATCTCCCTCTTTGGCTTCTTCCTCCTCGATCTTTGCCACCTCAACCTTCTCCTCCATGCCCTTCTTCCCCTCACAATGTTCTTACTTGATTCTAAGCGTCCTTAGGTCTTCCCATCCTGACGGCACAACATCATCCAAGTTGTGGAAGAGGATGATGCAAGTACAGGTGGATGAGGTCTTGTTGCTCATGGCGGCAATCATGCTTGTTTTTGCAAATAAAACTTTTTTGAAGGAGATGGAAAGCAAAGGAAATGAGAGATTATATAGTTTTTGGTTTATGGGTGTCCTTCCTTCCCTTTTATAAAGGCTAAACCTGAAGGTAATCACGAGATAGGAGATAAGGACTTAGTTAGAAAGAAATCAAAGCTAAATCGGGAGAGAATCGCGCCAGCAGGATCAAACACGACCTTGCATGCAGGAACGTGCACTCGCATGGCCAGTCGTTTGACCTGTTGCTGGAATTTATCATCCCCCTTTTTTAACCTACTGCGGAGAAGGGACAAAACGACTGTTTTTGCGGGCGTGTGCGCTCGTTAGGAACACTGCCATTCGCTCTGTACTCATGATGTTCACTGAGGGCATCCAAACGACTGTCCAAATGGGTGCTCATGCCCGTTTGAAATGCCGTCTTTGTCTATGTCTCCTACGGCTTTGTCGTCTCTATTTCATGCGACCGCCAAAACGGGCGCTCGCAGTTGTTTGAAAGTCTGTATTTGTGTATTCTGGTTGATGTGCTTCCTTAGAATTTTTTTGCTCCTGAAAGATTAGAACCAAAGCTTCCAACTAGAGACGAAAATTCCAACTTCTAAGACTTGAGAATCAACAAAACTACCAAAACAAAAATAAGTTCTATCTACTTATTCACATAAATCTTACCGGAGTGTTGATCTATACATGTTGTCCCTTATGGAGGGCTTCGACTTGCTTGATTATGAGGAGACTTACCTCATTTATATCCCGCTCTTCCTTTTGTTCTCAGTAAGGTATGTCTTTAAGTGTTGTCCATTTACGATCCAAGGACCATTCTTCCCTCCTTTAAGATGAACAACTCCGGAATAGTACACCTCTTATATCTCGTAAGGCCCTTCCCAGAGAGACCTAAGCTTCCCTGGAAACAACTTGAGATGAGAGTCAAATAGGAGGACCTTGTCCCCTGTAGTGAAAGTTCATTTCAGTATCTTACGATCATGCCAAATTTTAACCTTTTCTTTGAATAGCCTGGCACTTTCATAAGCATTGTTGCGAAGTTCACCTAGAGCATGCATATCCAACAACCTCTTTTATCTAGCTTCTTTAAGATTAAGGTTGATATGTTTGATTGCCCAAAAATCTTTATGCTCTAACTCTAAAGGTATATCACAAGACTTACCATACACGACATCCCCATGGGATTCTTGTAGGCGGTGCGGTAAGCCGAGGGTGTTTCATTCAGCTTTGCTACCCAGTCTTTTCTGGACTTCTGCACCGTCTTTTGCAGTATTGTCTTTGTTTTCTTGTTAAAAATGTCCACCTGCCAACTAGTTTGTCGATGGTATGGTGAATCTATTCTATGATTCACTCCGTACTTACGAAGTACTCTTTCAAATATTCGCTAAATCAAATGATATCCACCATCAGTGATAAGAATTTTAGGAACTCCAAACCTGGGTAAAATGATGTCCTTTATCATTTTTAGCAAAGTAGCCGCATATGCATGCTTGGTAGGAAGAGCTTCAACCCATTTTGTAATATAATCTACAGCCACAAGAATATGAGTGTACTAATCTGAGGTAGCAAAAGGTCCTAAATAGTCCAATCCCCAGACATCAAAAGGTTCACAAACTAGACTATAGTTCATAGGCATTTCTTGTTGCCTTCCAATGTTAGCTATGCATTGACACGCATCACAATTTTTAACAAACTTGTGAGCATCTCTGAAGAGTGTAGGTCCGTAAAATCCTAATTGAAGCACCTTGGTGGCGGTCCTATCTCCATCATGGTGTCCTGCGTAATGGTTGATGTGGCACCCTTACAATATAGCATTCATTTCATGTTCTGGAACACAACGCCTTATCATGTCATCTGGTCCATGCCGATAGAGAAATGGGTCATCCCAAAAATAATACTTCAGATAACTGAAGAACTTTTTCCTTTGATGATAACTCATATCGGGCGGCATGTACTTTCCTACAACAAAGTTAGCATATCTACGAACCAAGGTTCTATTTTTTTAGTCATAGCCAAACTCTATTCATTTATAGGTACTAGATCATATGGTATTCTTTCCATGCGTGATAGGTGGTCTGCTACGGGGTTGTCCTCCCCTTTGCGGTCTACTATCAGCAAATCAAATTCATGAAGTACTAATATCCACCTAATGAACCGGGGTTTAGCATCCTTCTTTGCAAGGATGTAACGTAAAGCACAGTGATTGGTGTGAACTGTCACTTTCGAATTAATAACATAAGGTCAAAAAATTCACAATCAAGAAGAATAGCTAGCAATATTTTTCAGTAGTTGCCAAGTGTACTTGGTCTTCATCCAAACTCATGCTAGCATAAAAAGCACGTTAAGTTTGTTATCAGCACGCTGATAACCCACAAGTATAGGGGATCACAAAAGTTTTCGAGGCTAGAGTATTCAACCCAAATTTATTGATTCGACACAAGGGGAGCCAAAGAATATTTGCAAGTATTAGCAGCTGAGTTGTCAATTCAACCACACCTGGAGATGAATTATCTACAGCAAAGTGATCAGTAGCAAAGTAGTATGGTAGTTTTGATAGTAGTAGCAACAGCAATAGTAACAGTAACAGTGATAGCAATGATTTTGTAGCAAGTGTAACAGTAACGATAGCGGTAGTAACTTAGCAGAAACAATATAAGAGAAATTCATAGGCATTGGATCGGTGAATTCGTTGGATGGTATTCATCATATAACAGTCATAACCTAGGGCGATTCGACACTAGCTCCAATTCATAAATATAATGTAGGCATGTATTCTGTAAATAGTCATACGTGCTTATAGAAAGAACTTGCATGACATCTTTTGTCCTACCCTCCCGTGGCAGCGGGGTCCAATTGGAAACTAACGGATATTAAGGCCTCCTTTTAATAGAGAACCAGAACAAAGCATTAACACATAGTGAATACATGAACTCCTCAAACTACGGTCATCACCGAAAAGTATCCCGACTACTGTCACTCCGGGGTTTATGGATCATAACACGTAATAGGTGAATATAACTTGAAAGATCAGATCTAGAACATAGATATAATGGTGATAACATAAACGGTTCAGATCTGAAATCAGGGCACCCGGTCTGAAAGTTACAAGCATTAAGCATGGCAAAGTCATATCAACATCAATCTCAAAACATAGAGGATACTAGGGATCAAGCCCTAACAAAACTAACTCGATTACATGATGAATCTCATCCAACTCCTCACTGAACAGCAAGCCTACGAAGGAACTACTCACTCCCGGTGGGGAGCATCATGGAATTAGCGATGGAGAAGGGTTGGTGATGACGAAGGTCGAAGATCCCCCTCTCTGGAGCCCCAAACGGACTCCAGATCTGGCCTCCCGATGAAGAAAAGGAGGTGGCGGCAGCTCTGTCTCGTGAAACATGATAATTCTTTCTCCCTGGTTTTTTTCCTGGAAAAATAGGTTTTGGATTCAGGATCTGCGGGGCCACCAGGTGGGGACAACCCACGTGGGTGCACCAGGAGGGGGGCGCGCCCTGGTGGGTTGTTCCCACCCAGGTGCCCCTCTCCGGTGGTTCTTGGCTCTAGTAATTCACTTTTATTGTATAAAAAATCCTCGCAAAGTTTCGTTCCAATCCGAGAACTTTTATTTCTGCACAAAAAAGACACCATGGTAGTTTTGCTGAAAACAACATCAATCCAGGTTAGTTTCATTCAAATCATGCAAATTAGAGTCCAAAACAAGAGGAAAAGCGTTAGGAAAGTAGATACAATGGAGATGTATCAACTCCCCCAAGCCTAAAGCTTTGCTTCTCCTCAAGCAATTCAGTTGATAAAATGAAAGTGAAAAGAAAAAAATTTACGAACTCTTTTGCTCTTGTTTACATAATAAGCTTAAGTAGCACCCATGTTTACAGCAAAGATTATAACTAACCATGTCGACAATAACTCCTAAAAATTATATTAACTCATATCAATGGCATAATCAACTAGCGAGCAATAATAAGATATCTCAAATGACAACACTTTGTCAAAACAACCATGATATAATATGACAATAATGGTATCCCGCTAGCCCTTTCTAAAGACCGCAAAACATAAATGCAGAGCACGTCCAAAGTTTAAGCAGCGACTAAACATTGTATTTCATGGTAAAAAAGATCCAGTCATGATGCACCCAACATTAGTTACACACAATGCATGAGGATGAGAATAGTGCTCTCAGGATCTGGCGCTTATTTGAGAAGGTGATGACACAACCTAAAAGTAAATAGATAGTCCTTCGCAGAGGGAAGCAGTGATTTGCAGCAGTGCCAGAGCTCAAGTTTTTAAAATAGAGGTAAATGAAATTTTGAGAAATGCACCCTTCTTGTTTACTTCGCGACCATTAATTATCGGTATCTTCCATGCTAAACGCATTAGTGGGGGTTCCCAGGGGATAAAAAGTACATGTTTACTCCCCCTCTACCAACAAACACACTCCATGGCTGATCCGAATCCACGGATACCGTCCATACCAACAACAATCCAGGGGGTGTTTTTTTAATTATTTGCAATTTGAATTCAGGACTGGGAATCCCTATTACCGCCCCTCTCGTGCAAGAACGAGTGAAGAAACACTCATCATGAGAATAACCTGCCTAGCATGGAAGATACTGACTACCTCTTGTTACTCTATGAACAATCCAGGCACACAAAATTGATATTTATTTGAAGTTTTTAGAGGTGGCACATGCAAATTTACTTAGGACGGCAGGGTAATACTGCATATAGGTAGGTATGGTGGACTCATCTGGAATAACTTGGGTTTCAAGTTTTTTATGCACAAGCAGTATTCCCACTTAGTACAGGCAAATGCTGGCAAATAGGTTGAGAAGCGGCCAACTAGAGAGCGAAAACGGTCATGAATATGCATTATACATAAGTAACATTGAATACTAGCATGAGTAGGATATGAACACCATGAACAAGCGCGAAAGAGTTGGTGGCTGCAGCAGATCCGTTGGCGGCACACGTTGTTCTGTATGCGAAACAAGCGGTTGAGGCCACGGCCTGGGCGGCGCACAATGATGGGCCTGCCATTGCCTTGGAGTTGGCGGCACGCTCGAATTTCTCTGTGGTATGGGTGGCAGCCTCCTTAGGGTCCGCTAGAGCTCTAGCAGAACACACAGCAGATGCCTTTGCTGTTTACGGCCGCGTTCGTCAAGACTGTGTCGTGCGTGCGTTTTTGGCTGTGGATAGGATTTTCCTTGAGCCAGGAGCTACTGTGATGGAGTAAGAGCAGACGAATGGTCGGGCCTATGAAATATTCAAGGACATGGTCGTCGCCGATTCGAATCTCGACCCTTCCTTCTGAGAGAGGATTTTGCATCAGTGCAGAGAACATTTCAACATTGTCGCACCAACATGCCAGCCCTGCAACAACATCGACGAGTAGTTGTTTATATTTTGCTTTTTTTTCTGAACCTTGCTGATATGTAATGCTACTGTTATGTTGTTTGGTTCATTATGTATGAGTATGAACGATAGTTTGTGCAATCATTTTTTGAATCAGGTGCTTATTAGCACGAATTGATGTGTTATTGTCGGTCCATGTTACTACACAACTCTAATTACTAACATGTTTGCCGGGTATCACACACATCTTATTACGCTGAATTGTTTGTGTTAATTTTTATCATCGAAATAGTTCACCCAAGTGACCTGTTTGCCTGGTATCACACACATATTGTCACTTGTAAACATTTGTGTTATTTTTATTATTGCAAACAGTTCAGCTGAGTTGACTGTTTGCCACGTATCACACACATCTTATTAAGTTGAACCGTTTCTGTTTTTTTATGATTGCAAACAGTTCATCTGAGTTGCTTGTTTGCCATGTATCACACACTTCTTGTAAAGTTGAGTCGTTTTATGCAAACAGTTCATCTGAGTGAACTGTATGCCATCTGGCGCACACACCTTGATCCGCCCGACCATTTTTGTTGTGTTGCCTAGTCACAAACAATTCATCTAGATGAACTGTATGCCGTATATCGCACACATCTTTATCTGGCTGACCATTTTTGTTGTTATGCTCATCGCAAGCAGTTCATTCGAGTGAACTGTATGCCACATATCGCACACGCAACTCTAATTTGAATCGTGTTTGATGTATCCGCCATTGCAAACAGTTCATATCGTTTTTGACGGTTTTCTTACAACATCGTTTGCAATTAATGCATCACACATAGTTTCGTTGAAGGGTCTATGATTGTAGTGTCATGTTAGCAGCATCATGCAGTAGTGAGTAATAGGCTTTTACTGTGACCTTGAATTACCTCCACATCCTAAACCTATGCAAAGTCAGTGATATACTTTGTGGCCAATAAAGGCACAAATGCTGAGTGGGGCCCCTTCACAACATTCACGAAGTTATTAAACTAAGGATTCAACAGGTGATCTCATATCCACAATAAAGGTTTCAGATCCTACACATACCAAGGTTCATCCATATCCCCGAGAGCTAGGGGTCTACTCACACATGAGAACAACAATCATCACGGAGATGGTAATGGAATACACGGAGGAATGATTCAACCGATACACCAAAGGATCCACTAGGGTTCTTGATATTGCAGATGATAAGGATGTGCAACTCGCCGAATCCGGTCGGCAGTGGCTGGTCCCCGCCTCCTGCCAGGGTGGCATCTCGCCAAGGTCGTGCCTTCACAGTTGCGGGTGGCACAATGCGGCGTCACTGGCTTTTGTGTGTAGGTCTGGATCGAGAGGAGGGTTGTGTGGGGGCTACTTGCTTCAGCCTAATAATGGCCGTTTCGTCTAGCGCTCTTCTTCCCCCAAGTCGTCTTTCTTCCTGATATCAACCTCTTGGATCTGGCCATTGACGAGTTCCGGTCTTCCCCGTTGGAGATCTATATGGATTGGCATATGTCGCCCCTGGATATGTAGATCGAAAAGGCTTCGGTGGCACGCGCTCGTATTATCAGCCAATGACCCCAAGAGGACGCAATGTAAAGCTTCAATTTCTTATCGGTGTCCTGGGACATGTCTAAGTCAAGATTCCCAAGGCATTAATAGAGGTGGAGAAATTCATGGCAGCTACGATTGGAGGTTTTGATGCTTTGGTGGAAGGGTGTATTGGATGAGAAGAAGACCGGGTGACACGTGTTTGGTGACTTGCAACAGCGGCCTCGGCAAGAGGGGGTGACAACACTAGAGAACTGCATTTTCGGTGGTGCTCCTTGAGTACCAAGTCTCGATTCCTAGGCTGAAAACCCAAGGTCTGGCCTTTATGGGTTGTACATTGCAATGGCCTTGTTGAAGGCACTGTTTTCGGGTGAACTCATATTTTCTTCCTAGATCTTAAATCGGACAACGACAATGCTTGTGCATTGTTTCCTTCTTGGAGACACTGCTTTTGGATAACCTCTTTTGTAATCAGTGTGTTGTCTTCGATGGTGGTTAGAGTGCTGCTGATGCTAGTGATTGATCACCGTAACGCGGTCTTTTTATTTTATTTTTTACTTTCTTTTTGGTTGTGTGTATTCTTGATGTCTTTGCACATTTTTTTATCATAACCCGGGTGTAATTGGTATCTTCACGATATTAATATATTCCCCTTGTCAAAAAATAGAAGAAAAAAACTCTTTTGGAGGCAAAACTGAGCAAACTAAAAAAAACCAGGGTAAATGTGAGTAGTGAGTTCGACTTACGGGAGAAATATAAATATCCCAATTTGAAATGGAGCCGGTAGATAGCAAACATCCTTGCAAAAAAGAGAAAAGTAGAGAGTAACACGCTCGCAGCAGAAGAAAAAACCAGAGTAAATGTGTAAATTATAAATATATTGGATCTTGACTAGATTGATGAAGTCGGTGACTATTTTTCTTTTGGAAACATGAAGTCAGTGATCTGACTGAACGTCAGAGTCTTTATCCATCGAAAGGCCAAATCCCAGGTGTGAACAAGTCGGCGTGCAAGCCTTAGTCCCAGTGCGTGCTTCACGTATTAAGGGAGATATTTCTTTTCAGAACATCGTACAGATGTAAGCGTTCATATATACGCGCATACACTCATCCATTAAGGAAGATATTTGATTTGTAAATTTGTCGTATGCTCTTATGGTTTTCGCCTCAAATATACAGAACTCAGTCTTCTTCGCTATCATAGAAAAACCACAACGACCAGGTCCCAGAATTATTGGAGTCGTTCTCGCACGTGCACCTGTGACCTGGATGTCATCGTAAATAATACAGCAATGAGCGGGGAGGACGCCACAACCCACAAAGCGCTAACCCTATCCACAGGGCTGGATTCTACATGAGTTTAGGCACAGATAAGCAAAGTATATAATCAAGCAAAATTAAGCTGATCTTTATCCTAACACGACCGATGGAGACGCTACGCCCCCGCGGTAGAGAAGGCCCACTAAACACACGTTTATGGCAAGCCGTGGCCTAATGGCTAATGGCGTGATTATCCTGGACATGACGACATGATTTAGCAGCTTTTCCATGGACACAATTAAGCCGCTAGGTGTGTGGCTGGCTTCGGTTACGGGCGTGATTATCCTAAATCATATCGTAGTCAGGGTTAGGTCGATCGCGTCTATCCGTTAATCCCGTCTGCGATGTCTGTGTCTATATACATACCGCTAGCTGCTATTATAGGTAGCTAGTCCAGAATCCCCAATGACTTGTGGTAGATTGTGTTGCGTTTGCTGCTGCACGCGCTCGCCACGGCCGGGCAGCGAATCGAGTGGTGAAGGCTGGGGACTAAAAATAGAAGGCGCAACAGCGACCTCGTGCGCGGATGTGCGCGGGCGTCGCCATCAAGGAATAGCGAGAGAATTCCATAACGAGTAACTTTGCGGTAGTCGTCGGGCGATTCGCCTCGTCGCTGTCGAGGCACGTGTCGACCGGCGGACGATCTCGGTCTCGAGCTGGTGGTGGCGCGGCAGAGGCGCGCTGGCGAGACGGAGATGAGATGACGAACGATCTGAGGACTAAATATTGGGCCAGGCAATGTTGGGGTAACTTTTTTGAAAAGCGAAAAATATTAATATCGTAAAGATATTAATTTCATCCAACAACAACGCAATGCGGTAAAGACATTAGGGATGTACACATTCAAAAGACAAAAAGGAGAAGTAAAAAAGAAAGACCCCTATACGGTAATCAATTTCTTGTAGCCGCTGCATAAATCACCACCTAGACAATACCGAAAGTCCAAGTTCTTCAAAAACGATGCCTTTAAAAAAGAAACAGTGCACAAGCACAGTCATCGTCTAATCCTAGATTTTAGATTTTCACCCCAAAGAAGAATCGCGCTTTCAAAACAATGCCTTCAATAAAGTCATGACCAGGCAAGGTTTTCATCCTGAAAGCTAAGAGCATCTCTAGCAGACCACGTATAACATCGCGACCCGCAAAATAACCGGCAAAATACGGGTTGGTGCGGAAAATTCTGCCCTAGCAGACCCCGCAAACGCGTCCGGCCCTTAAAAATTTTTGCAAGGCGCGGCAAAAGTTCGCCCTCAACCTTTACATTCACGGGGTGGGAGGCCGACCCGAGCTTGCCCCCTATCCGCAGCGAGATTTGGCGCGACGGAAATTTCCACGTGACCGTTCCCGCCCCCCCTTCCTCGGCCGCCATTCCCCCGCCACCACACGCTCCGGTCCATCTTCCCCGCCATTCTTCGCCCCCAAGAAAGCCTCTCAGCCATACCCCGTCACCGTGGAGTTCGCGCATGCGCAATCCCCTCCAGCGGATATCGTTGTCGGCCATGTCGCCCCCGCCGTCGCCCAAGGCACCAACACGCCTTCCCGCAAGCGGCAGGGCAACGTTGTCGTGCAGGGCGGCAATCCGGCTGGCCCCGCCGGAAAGGCACGCGCGCCAGGCGGCGCCGCCGCTGCGCGATCTGCCCGGCCACCGGCAGAGAAGGTGGGCAAGGTTTCGGGCGTGAAGCGGAAGAAGGTTCATACGAAAAGGCCAGCGCCTTTGTCCACTCCCTCCGCCCCGGCGAGATGTTCCCCGACGATGCCATTCAACGGCGTTGCTTCCACCGCAGGCGAGGTGTTCGATGAAATGGCCGGAAGGTATGCATCTTCGATCCCTTGTTCATGCTTCGTTTTTCGCCGTTGTGGTAGCTCGTGACATGATGTCACTCAATGTTGCGGTGTTTCGAATAATGCCACTGCCGAGTTCGTGAACTTGTTGGACACTAACGCTGACGACATCGATCAAGCCCCGTTCGTTGATTTCGATTACAATGAAATGGATGGTGGCGTGGATGATCACGGTGGTGAAGATGAAGTGGAGGAGGTAGATGAGGGGGCGTATGGGAAAGGGCAAGTAAAAAAAGCGTGAGATCAAAGAACAACACGATCTTGGAAGATCAAATCTTGATCAAGGCTTGGAGTGCGGTGTCTCTTGATGCTTGCACGGGTATGTCTCAAATCTCCAAGAGATATTGGCAAAGAATCAAAGACCAATACTTCTGCATGATGGCCAAGCATCCCAATAGGACACCACGGACCTTTCGGTCACTCCAAGGTCGTTGGGATGTGATCAAGCCGATTTGTAGCCGTTGGGCAGCTTGCTTGGAACAAGTTGGCAATGCACCTCCAAGTGGAACCGTGGAATCTGACTATGTGAGTTCGTTTTCACGTCCCAAGTTGTGCACAATTTGCATCATATGAAGTGATTGCATCATTTGACTTTGTTTTAATTGTGTAGCACAAAATTTCCCAACAAAGATAAAAATATATGGAAGCTTCAGAAGGCAAATTTTTAACTAGAGCAATGTTGGGATATGCTCCAAGAGTGCGACAAGTGGAAGTTGATTGACAAACAATCCCCACCGAAGAGAGGTTCACTTATGAACATGGATGAAGATGAAGATGATGATGACCCAAGAAACTTGAACAAGCCCGACGGTGACAAGAAGACAAAGGTGAAGATCAAGTGGGAACACGAAGCATCGAGCCTGCGGGACAAGATAGATGCCATGGTGCAATGAAATGAGTTGATGTTAGCAAAGACATTGGAGACAAATAAAGAGTTGGGCCGAGAAGAAGGCACTGTTGGGAGACATTGCATGGAAAACAAAAAGAATTCTACGCACACGCAAGATCTACCCATGGATATGCATAGCAACGAGGGGAGAGTATGTCTATGTACTCTCATAGACCGTAAGTAGGAGCGATTAGTAACGCGGTTGATGTAGTCGAACTGCTCCGCGATCCAACCGAACGTACGGCACCTCCGCGTTCATTACACATTCAGCTTGGTGATGTCCATGCCTTCTTGATCCAGCAAGATGGCGAGGTAGTGGATGAGTTCCAGCAGCACGACGACGTGGTGACGGTGATGGTAATGCTATCTTTGTAGGGCTTCGCCTAAGCAGTACGAAAATATGACCGAAGGTGTAAACGGTGGAGGGGGGTGCCGCACACGGCTAAGAGATTGTCGTGGTTATGTGTGGTCCCCGCCCCCACACATGTATAGGTGGGGGGAGGGGAGAGGCCAAGGGGCGCCCCAAGTAGGGTCAAATCCTACTTGGGCTCCTGCCCTTGGACGCGCCCCCTTCCTTATTTGCCGGAGGGGGGAAGGAAAGGGGGAAGAGGGAAGGAAGGGGGAGGCCAAATCCCCCCTTTCCTTTCTCCCATGGGTCGGCTGCCTTAGGGGGGGCGCGCTAGCCCCCCTGTGGGCTGATGTGCTCCCCTCTAATGGCCCAATAGGCCCATCACCTTCCCGGGGGTGCCCGGTACCTCCTCCAGTATTCCGGTGACTACCCGGTACACTCCGAAACTCTTCTGGTGTCCGCATATCATCGTCCTATATATCAATATTTATATATGGACCATTCCGGAGCTCCTCGTCATGTCCATGATCTCATCTGGGACTTTGAACAACATTCGGTCACCAAATCATATAACTCATATAACACTATACCGTCAATGAACGTTAAGCGTGCAGACCCTACGTGTTCGAGAACTATGTAGACATGACCGAGACACCTCTCCGGTCAATAACCAATAGTAGAAACTGGATGCCCATATTGGCTCCTACATATTCTACAAAGATCTTTAACGGTCGAACCATTATGACAACATACGTAATTCCCTTTGTCTGTCGGTATGTTACTTGCCCGAGATTCGATCATCGGTATCTTCATACCTAGTGCAATATTGTTACCGACAAGTCTCTTTACTCGTTCCATAATACATTATCTTGTAACTAACTCGTTAGTCACTTTTCTTGCAAGGCTTCTTATGATGTGTATTATTCAGTGGGTCCAGAGATACCTCTCCGATACTCGGAGTGACAAATCCTAATCTTGATATATGCCAACTCAACAAACACCTTCGGAGATACCTGTAGAGCATCTTTATGATCACCCAGTTATGTTGTGACATTTGATAGCACACAAGGTATTTCTCTGGTATCCGAGAGTTTCATAATCTCATAGTCAAAGGAGTATGTATTTGACATAAAGAAAGCAATAGCAATAAAATGAACGATTAACATGCTAAGCTAATGGATGGGTCTTGTCCATCACATCATTCTCCTAATGATGTGATTCCGTTATCAAATGACAACACATGTCTATGATTAGGAAACCTTAACCATCTTTGATCAACGAGCTAGTCTAGTAGAGGCTTACTAGGGACATGGTACTTGTTTATGTATTCACACATGTATTTAAGTTTCCGATTAATACAATTCTAGCATGAATAATAAACCTTTATCATGAATAAGGAACTATAAAATAACAACTTTATTTTTGCCTCTAGGGCATATTTCCTTCTATCTCACACTTGCGCTAGAGTCAATAATCTAGATTACATTGTAATGAATCTAACACCCATGGAGTCTTGGTGCTGATCATGTTTTGCTCGTGGAAGAGGTTTAGTCAGCGGGTCTGCTACATTCATATCCATATGTATTTTGTAAACTTCTATGCCTCCATCCTTGACCTATTCATGAATGGAGTTGAAGTGTCTCTTGATGTGTCAATTGCTCAAGGACGAGGGGTTGCGCAAGGCGACCAATGAGGACAGAAGAACACGTGGCGCTGAGAAGAAAGCCATGTCCAAGCTTCTTGCCGAAGAGAATATGATCATGACATTGAACCGCAATGACATGGACGACATCACCAAAGAATGGCATGACATGGCAAGGAGAGACATCTTGAAGAGGAGGATGCTTGCATCGGCCGGTGCGTGTTATTGTCCCGATGATGTTTTCTCATGGGGATCTGGAACCAAGGTTGCCGATGCATTCAGTGCGCCCGCCGGTGATTTTAGTGCCGGAGTTGGAACAGGTGCTGGCGATGGATTCGGGGGACGACAATAACCTCAATGGAGGTGGTGCGGAGTGAAGAGCGACCAAGATGATAACGGATATGGTCGTCGCTTTTGCATGAAGTTCTTTTGCGTTTTCCCTACAAAACTATGCTTCTATTTGCGCGCGAACTATGTTTTATTGTTTGAATTTGAACTCATTTGTCGTAATCGCTGTCAAATTCACTTATTGGGGGTTTTCGGTTTTGCGGGGTCTGACTCTGCCCTCGCTCACACCGGCCTGCAAAGTCGTTCTTCCGCGAATTGCAAACGCGTTTTGCAGGTCGGCGTTATATGGGGTCTACTAGAGATGCTCCAATACTTTGTAGTCTGTACTTCGCCTGTGCTGCCGACCCCACTTGCCAATGCCGCTGCTACGAGTCAGGAATCATCAAGCAATGTCCTCATCGCCACGAATACTCGATCCAGCATTACATGGCCTCGGACCTCAGCCAACATGACGTTCTCCTCCACTGTCTTCACTATGGAAATCGAAATACCGACGTGTCCCATAATGTCAACACACCACCAAAGCTTCGCGTCACACCCTCCTAAAGCCACTCGGGCTGAAATAGGGGCTCACACGACCGAATCCCATCTGCTCCAGTAATCTATAGGCATCATGCACCCAATGAAGATCTCTGGTGGAGCATTCTAGAACTCGTCAATGGCCAGATCCATGAGGGCGGGAAATTGGTAGAACATCGTCTTAGAGCAAAAAGAACCAAGGACCGCTCCACCTACCGGGACGCTACAACAGACCAGAGATC
>NC_057804.1:379424307-379431744 GCF_018294505.1 Triticum aestivum | reverse complement strand
GCAAAGCTCGGGCCCAAATTTGTTCTCCGGAACATGGGAAAACTTTGGCACTTATAACTACCCAGAAACACATCATGACATTAAAAAAAGACCATATGCGATAACATACAAAATAAATACCAATACTTCAATAATTCTATAATTTAATCTCGGTGCTTAACAGTCCAGCAAAAGATATAAAATATGAGAAAACTAGAAATAATAATATGGGGATACAAAAGAGTACAAAATCAGTTGTTTATTTCAGTTTGTCGAGTTGTTTTTGTCCTCTCAACCTCTTGATACACTTGATTTGAAACCCCAGGTGTAAACCCTTCTATTGCCGACAATGATGAAAAATATCTCTTCATCTTATATTTCTACAACATGAAATGAATTGATACCAACATGCTTCAGTTTGAAATGAATCGACCTTAATACATAGATACACAGGATACACCATACTCATTGACCGAATAGTTGGTTCAAATTTCTGCTACAAATCGAATTAGGTAAATGGGAAAAGTTTCAATTAAACAAAGAAACACAAGGTATTAAACATCATTTGGTCTCACAGAATAATCTAGTCGAGAGAGGACAATAGCTGAAGTCTTGCAAGTAGTAGCCGGGGAGTAAGGTAGTGGACAGATTCAGGCAGTGGCTACAGTAGACCGGCACCGTGGCCCGGCTAATCGGCTAGAAGGAGCAGGGGCGGGCTCACCAGCTGGGGAACTTGGGGGCCCAGTGATGGATTAGATTTCCGTCAGATCCCTCAGTAGGGGTCGAAGTGTAGCTGGAAGTCATGGATCGGAGGTCACACGAGGGGTATATCCAGGCCTCCGGAGAGTAATACCTACGTCCTGCTAGTTTTGGTTACTCAGAATGGCGGGATACCTCGTGATAGAGAGGTTACAATGATGTATGATGTTGCTACCAAGAGTTCTCCTATCCGAGGATAGATGAACAAGGGGAACCCTAGACCTCCCTTTATATAGACAGGAGAGGTCTAGGGCTTACATGCTGGATGCGATCTGGGGGCACCGCCTTCCTTTAGTCTTGGGTGTCAAGTAGGTCGTCTGCCCTTCTAGGGTTAGCGCCACATCATGGGCCCATGGGCTCCCTTGTAGTTGACGAGGTCGGGCTCCTTGGTCTTAGCCACCCCTGGTACAGGACCCCGTTAGTAGCCCCCGATAATGGTGGAGGTTGTAGCAAGGGTCGCGAGACCTCCGACGGTCTCCTTAATTGTCTATCCTTTGAGAGACCAGATAGCCTCCGAGTTCAGCTCACTTGAAGGAAGGGGCACCCTTTAGTTTGGATGCCGAGTTGACATCGTTGATGATCACATCATGAGTCTTTGAAAGGGGGCCAGCCATAATTGTCACTTCTATCTTCTGCAAAAAAGGAGGAAAAGGAGAGAAACTCTCCCAAGGAGATGGAAACAGTGGTCCCTTCCGCTGTGGGTGAACGGCGCCTCGGGTCGGGACATTTTATTAGGAAAGGGAAACCGAGTGTTCCTAAACCCTACCTCATTCTAGCTCTTGTCCCCTTGCTCATTCCAGACCCTCTGCCGCGCCGCCACTTCATTCTTTGTAACTCCTGTTCCCTCACTACTGATGGCCAAGACAAGGAGCGAGAGGGGCAGGATCACATCCGCGCTCGGAGCCGCCCTCTAGGCCTGTCAGCGGAAAGTGATGAGGTCACCTACTACAGGTAGGGTCAAGGACCTAACATCTAAGGCCCACCTAGGGGACCACACCACAGGCGAATTTGGATGCGTATGATAGGAAGTACACTTGAACGCACCAACGACACTTGAACATCTTCCCTCCAGTCGGCCCGACCATCACCACTCAGACAAGGAAGGTGAAGGGATGACGTGGGTGCTGAAACAGTCGATTAGTCTTAAGTTAAGCATAGTCAAGGCTACCGTTAACTCTAACCGCCATACTTGTAGCTATTTACTCTAGTAACTACCATAGTTATGAGCATTAACCAACCTTGCGACATGGGAGTAAAGGGAGCTGTGGCGCACTCAATATAAGCCTCCCTCCTCCTCCTAAGAAAGGGTGAAGAGCTCTCTGTAATCACACCCCCCATGAGAAAACAAGCCTCAGGACACGAGACGTAGGGTTGTTATCTCCTCCTAGAGGTGTCGGAACTCGTAAATGCAGAGGGTTACACCTATGCTATAGCTAGGCTCTGCCCCTCTTTCATACCCCTAGTACTCATTGCCAGGATCGTAACCCCAACAGTTGGTGCCCGCCGTGGGGCTGCGTGTCTACCGATTTTACGACGTGGGTGGAATTTCATCGTCATCATTATGTTAGTCGGCGGTGAGATACATTTCAGAGCGCTCAGATTCATCGCTGATGACTCGGGTTGGCTCCGAAAGGCCCTGCTGGATGTGGAGGCGCTGCCCATCCATGGCGCGGTGCACTTTTGCGTGTCTTCATTCAGAATCGTACTCCAATAGTCGTCGGTCCCATACTTGTCGGAGTTCCAGATACGGGGGGTAACCAGACTTGCCTACATGCGGCCCACTGCATGGCTCCATCGATGGCCTGGTATGGCCCAGCTTCAGCATCGACAACTCAAGACCCTTGCGAGGGGCCAAGCCTCACGAGGCGGACGACGCCAAGGCCCGCGAGTGGATCGGCCTCCTCAGGCTGGCTCCCGAGGGGCAGAGAGTTCTATGCAAGGTGCATCTCATGAGGCTCAGCTGATGTGAGCCATGACGACCAAGGCCAGGCGGGCGCCAGCGGGCGCAGAGCGCCAGTTTCCCCTTTGGTGCAAAGGAGGCAAGCGGCCGGTGCGGAGTCCCGAGGAATCAGCCAAAGGTTTTCATTCTGGTGCAATGAGACCAAGACCGCTAGAACGGCAAGACGAAGGACATCATCGAGCCCACCGCAGCGTCACGACCAGATGCTTTTTGCAAGCGAAGACCACTTTAGTCAGGATAGGATGTACTACTTGTCCCCCTTCAAATCTGGCCGTTGTGGGATCCCTTCCCGCCGACATTTGGGAAGAGGACCAAGGCCACTATAAATAGGACTTAGCCATCACCAAAGAGAGGGGCAAACAAATGAGATCCCTTCTCATCCAACCACCTCACCAGCTCTCTTGAGCTCAAGAACACCTCACCTCCTGAGGCCAACTCATCCACTGTACTAGTTCATCCTAAGCCCTTCGAGACAATCCACCAAAACAATGGAGTAGGGTATTACACCACTAGGTGGCCCGAATCAGGATAAACTGTGGTGTCTCTTTGTCCCTTTGAGCTCGACGCGCTAGGCTTAGGAAGGTCGTGGGTAGGCAGGCTGGGCAGGTTGACATCTCCGCACGCACCCTATAGTTTGAACCTATCAAGGGTTTGCGGAACCCAAAATCCGACATTTGGCGCACCAGGTAGGGGTGCGCCGGATCCTCTCTTCCGTCGATCGATCCACCACTGCTCCGACACTTCCTTTGCTGACGCACGTTGGGCACGTGCTGAGTGCCGGGCCACGCTTGCCGCTCGCGTTGCTCAGACAGCTTCGTCGGGCGACGATTGTCCTCGTCGTCCCCCGTCTTCGGCAGCCAACGCTGCCATGGGCCCTGCTAGCCACGAGCAGCAAGCTTCAACGCTGCATCCCTCGGTGCGCCGTGATGGGCGCACCACCACTCCGTCACTGACGTCGGCTGCTTCGTCCTTGCATGTGCGTCGTGGCCCGGCGAACGCGCAAGCTGCTCTGCTCATGGCGTGGGAGCTCCTCCGCTACCGCCCAATCGATGACCTCTATGAGGAGTGGCTCGAGCGCATTGCCAAGCTCGTCAGTGCCGCCGGAGACTCCACTGCATTGGCCCGCTTGTTGCCTCAGCAGCCGCCTGCCATGGGCGACGTGGCTCACGGGGCGCCTCCACCTCCAGCCCAGGGCGCCATCGTCGAACCAAGGTGGGTGGCACCGCGGCGCGACCCGCCGTGCCAGGCACCTGCGCCCGAGGAGGCGAGCTGCAAAGTGATGCAGCGGCCCTAAGAAGACGCATGTTTGCTTCCAGCACCCCCACGCCAAGACCGTGTGCCACCTGTGATGATGGTGTCGCGTGGGCACCAAGACCAGGCTCCACCTCGTCAACGGGCTCCCGTAACCACAGCAAGGTGCCGCGCATTCACCCCAGAGCTTCGCAACGTCATTTGGCTGGGAAAGTTCAAGCCAGACCTGCCCCCCATGCTACGACGGCACCGCCGACTCCACCGAGTTCCTACAGCTCTACGAGTTGAGCATCTAGGCGGCCAACGGCAATGAGAAGATCATGGCAAACTGGTTTCCCATTGCCCTCAAGGATGGCGCGCACTCCTGGCTCCTGAATCTCCCCGTGGGATCTGTCTCCTCCTGGGACGAGATGCGCGGCCGCTTCATCGCCAACTTCCAGGGCAGTCGCGACCGCCCGCCGGCCGCGAGTGACCTACGATGCATCAAGCAGCAGCCAGGGGAGACCTTGCAGAAGTATATCCAGCGCTTCAACAATGTTTGCCTCAAGATCCCCAAGGTGTCGGACGAGGCCATCATCTCGGCGTTCACTGATGGCGTCTGCGGCGTCAAGATGAAGGATGAGCTCGCTATTCACGGGGACCTCTACATAGCCCTGGAGATGTTCAACATGGTAAACAAGTGTGTGAGGGCTGAGGAGGGATGCCTCTCCCTCCTCGAGCTCCCCGATGCTGACCCACAAGACAAGAAAGCCAAGGCGAAGGACGTAAAGCGCAAGGGACCAGTTGTGCTTGCAGCCGAGCCAGAGATGAAGCGCGGCTGTGACCACCCCGAGTCATCCAAGAGCAGCCGACCATTCTGCGTCTTCCACAACGTCCACAACCACAACACCAACAACTGCCAGGAGCTCAGGGCCCTACGCGACAGGCGCCTCAGTCGACGCCCCAAGTGCAACGATCGAGGCTACATCCGCGGAGGTAGCCGAGGTGGAGGATGCTGCGACGGCCCCGGCCATCGCCAGGAGTGGCGCGACCAGCCTCGGAAGGACCGCTGGCAGGGCCAGCCTCGCGAGAGTGCGTGGAGGGACCAACCTCGCGAGGATCAGCCTCAGGGCAACGCCGCTCTTCCTCCACTGCCTCCACCATCAGGAAGGAACAAAGATCATCACCAGGACAAGGGGGCTGGGGGCTTCCAGGAGCCTCGAGCCATCGCCTGCATCCTGGGCGGCTCACAGGCCCCAGCCTCTCACCGCATCTTCAAGCAGTTCACGCGTGAGGTGAAGACAGTGCTCCCCAAGCCCGAGGCAACTCGCCTCCTCAGGTGGTCCAAATATGCCATGAGCTTCAACTCCTTTGATCAGCTCAAGTGTGTGGCCACTACTGACGTGCTCCCAATGCTCTACTCGCCCGTCATCAGCAACATGGTCGTCACCAAGACCCTCATCGATGGTGGAGCAGGGCTCAATGTTCTCTCCTTCCAGATGTTCAACAAACTCCAAGTGCCATGTCACCATCTTCAGCCTACCAAGCCGTTCTCAGGAGTGATCGCCGGTTCCACGCATCCGATAGGGAAGATCTGCCTTCCTGTCACCTTCGGTGAGCGCGACAACTACCACACCGAGCTCATCGACTTCGACGTCGCTGACATTCGTCTGCCGTACAACGCGATCCTTGGGTCCCCAGCACTGGCCAAGTTCATGGTAGCAACACACCACGGCTAAAACGTCCTCAAGATGCCAGGGAGCGGTGGCATCATCACAGTTGCCTGCAAGGAAAAGGACGCGGTGTGCTCCCTCGAGCGTGCCTACCAGGATGCAGCAGTTGAGAACCCTGAAGACGAGGGCGGTGTCCTCCCTCCTGAGGTCGCCCCCAAGACAAACAAGCTGCAGCTGGGTCAGGGATCTCACGACAAGGCATCACCCGACAACACTGCGCTGAGCCTCGCATCCCTGGATGGGGCACCTTCACCTATTGCATAGGAAGGCGCGCCTGGCGCCCCTCTCAGGCTGGGCTCGAGGGCTCACCACTGGAGGGTCTTAGACCTAGCCAACATCGTGAGGGAGGCGCTCGGGCACCACATGAAGGCATGCTTCAGCGCACGCTTCCCATGAGAAGGCGTATGGCGTAAGGCGTCAGGTGCTCCTTAGTTCATCAGAAAGGTGGTCCAGGAGATTCAAGAAGCAAGGGTTCTGCAGGGCGATTGCCGCCCACCGCCGGGGCACGGCTCATTGCCCTGGAGAGGGTAAGGAGTTCTGTGTATGCATCGACATCCTAGGGCTCAATAGGACCGCATCTTGGCAGCACTTCTGGTCGTCTCATGTCGGCCAATGCGAGGGTCCATTTCACAGCTACGTTCGCATGCCCTTTGGCTTGCTGGGTGTGGCTGTGGCATTCCAGCACTGCATGCAGGACGCCCTGGTGGCTTGGGAGGCCAGGCATCAGGCAATCCTGGCAGATATGGAGATGCACCTTCAGGAGCCCCCTGGGCCCCCGGAGCCTCCCAAGGCTCGGGGGCAGGGGAATCGTGAGGGACGACCTCAGCGACGCGCGTCTTCTGCTACCCCGACATCTCTTCAGCAACCGTGCCAGGTGACATGTTTTTAGTTCGTTCAGTTTGGGGGTGCCCCTTGGGCTGCATTATCCCCAAGTCGCATGGGTTCGTCCTTGCGGCGTGTATCTCTTTTGCGTCTGTCAGAACTAGTTTACCTTCCCTTATGAGCTGCCTTGAGATTATCATGTAACGCCCCGGATCCGATGCCCCAGGTGTCTTCCAGCTATTCGCTGTCATTGCCATGTCATTTGCTTGCGTGTTGCATTTTGCCATGTCATCACCCGTATTTCATATGCATGTTTTTCAAAGCTTGCATTCGTTCAGGTTCCCCCGGTTCTCTCCGTTGTCCGTTCTGAACATAGACACACTCGCACGCGCCCATCGCCCCTCTCAGACCTTGTTTCATGATCTGGATAAAAACGTTCTCGGAATGGACTGAGATTTGCCAAGTGGCCTTGGTATATCACTGGTAGACCGCCCGTCAAATTTCGTTCCATTTGGAGGTCGTTTGATGCCACAACGGTAAACCGAGTTAACCAAAACCCCCTTTTCTCGTGCAGACCAGCACCCCTTCACACAGCCCACCTAGCCCATCTAAACCCCCTCCATGCTCTTCGCCGTTCGATCACGATCGTGTGGGCGAAAACCGCACCCCATTTGGACTCTCCTAGCTCCCTCTACCTATAAATATGCCCTCCCCTTCCAAATTCGCGGATGAAACCCTAGCCTTCTTCCCTTCCCACCGACGGACATGTCCTCCGCCGCCTCCGCAGCCAACCCCGTCGTGCCACGTGGCATCCGCCGCCTCCCTCCGCCGCGACCTGCTCAGGCCCGCGCGAGGCCCGCACGAGCCCATCCAGGGCCCAAGCGCCGCCGCCCGTCCCGTCTCCTAGCTCCAGCCCCGCCGCCTGCGGCCTCGGCGCCGTCCATCGCCCGCCCC